>NC_046966.1:24045722-24093222 GCF_009769545.1 Cyclopterus lumpus
ATTTTGAGACGTTTCTTATTATATGACTTACAGGACACCTCAGTATTTGAGTTAAAACAGTTAAAATAACGCTCACATTGTTACTGTAGCAGTTGTAGTTTTTTTTAAAAAGCTTATAAAATAAATCTGTGGTTTATCTTGGTTGTAATTGGCAAGATTCCAATGGTCCAATGGTGAATATTCATGGTTTTCTATAAAGTGTAGCAGAGTGCCCTGAAGGACTTCCAGTAGAGGACATGTGAGAGGACCTCATTGGGTGTCCTCTAAGATTTACTTCCTGTGGAAGAAAATGCCCTGAGGTGCCCTCTTGGCCCTTCAAGTGGAGAAAAGGTGATAAAGATCCCCGTTGGCGCCCCACTGTGTGCAGCTGGTGAACTTTTAGGGCTTTCAAAAGAGTCCCTTCACGACGTTCAGACCCCACTTCAGCTCCCTTTGTATACTTTTACTTAAATATTAACCAAATGTTTCTCCACAGCGATAATCGCTCCTTTCTGAAAAAGAAGCTCCCAGTAATTGCTCCACTGATTCGTAGTATATTACAGCGTGAAAGTACCCTGTTAGAGTCCACATATTATCTTTAACTGGTCTCCTCCTCCTCCTCCTCCTTCTCCTTCTCCTCCTTCTCCTCCTCCTCCTCCTCCTCCCTCAGAGGATCCGGGCGTCCGGCCTCTTGTTGCTGGAGACCATCTTGTTCGGCTCTCTGCTGCTCTACTTCCCGGTGAGTGCGAGAAGGGCGAGGGAGGCGAGGGAGGTGAAGAGAGTGAGGAGGGTGAGGGGGGTGAGGGGGGTGAGGGGGGTGACGAGGGTGAGGGAGGTGAGGGAGGTGAAGAGGGTGAGGGAGGTGAGGCGGGTGAGGAGGGGGAGGGAGGTGAGGGAGGTGAAGAGGGTGAAGAGGGTGAGGAGGGTGAGGGGGGTGACGAGGGTGAGGGAGGTGAAGAGGGTGAGGGAGGTGAGGCGGGTGAGGGGGGTGAGGGAGGTGAGGGAGGTGAAGAGAGTGAGGAGGGTGAGGGGGGTGAGGGGGGTGACGAGGGTGAGGGAGGTGAGGGAGGTGAAGAGGGTGAGGGAGGTGAGGCGGGTGAGGGGGGTGAGGGAGGTGAGGAGGGGGAGGGAGGTGAGGGAGGTGAAGAGGGTGAGGAGGGTGAGGGGGGTGAGGGAGGTGAGGGGGGTGAGGAGGGTGAGGGAGGTGAGGGAGGTGAGGGGGGTGAGGGAGGTGAGGAGGGTGAGGGAGGTGAGGGAGGTGACGAGGGTGAGGGAGGTGAGGGAGGTGAAGAGGGTGAGGGAGGTGAGGCGGGTGAGGGGGGTGAGGGAGGTGAGGAGGGGGAGGGAGGTGAAGAGGGTGAGGAGGGTGAGGGGGGTGAGGGAGGTGAGGGGGGTGAGGAGGGTGAGGGAGGTGAGGGAGGTGAGGGGGGTGAGGGAGGTGAGGAGGGTGAGGGAGGTGAGGGAGGTGAGGGAGGTGAGGGAGGTGAGGAGGTGAGGGAGGTGAGGGAGGTGAGGGAGGTGAGGAGGTGAAGGAGGTGAGGGAGGTGAAGGACGTGAGGGAGGTGAGGGAGGTGAAGGAGGTGAGGGAGGTGAGGGAGGTGAGGGAGGTGAGGGAGGTGAGGAGGTGAGGGAGGTGAGGGAGGTGAAGGAGGTGAAGGAGGTGAGGGAGGTGAGGGAGGTGAGGAGGTGAGGGAGGTGAGGAGGTGAGGGGGGTGAGGGAGGTGAGGAGGTAAGGGAGGTGAGGGAGGTGAGGGAGGTGAGGGAGGTGAAGGAGGTGAGGGAGGTGAGGGAGGTGAGGAGGTGAGGGAGGTGAGGAGGTGAGGGAGGTGAGGGAGGTGAGGGAGGTGAGGAGGTGAGGGAGGTGAGGGAGGTGAGGGGGGTGAGGGAGGTGAGGAGGTGAGGGAGGTGAGGGAGGTGAGGGAGGTGAGGGAGGTGAGGAGGTGAGGGAGGTGAGGGAGGTGAGGGAGGTGAGGAGGTGAAGGAGGTGAGGGAGGTGAAGGAGGTGAAGGAGGTGAGGGAGGTGAGGAGGTGAGGGAGGTGAGGGAGGTGAGGGAGGTGAGGAGGTGAGGGGGGTGAGGGAGGTGAGGAGGTGAGGGAGGTGAGGGAGGTGAGGGAGGTGAGGAGGTGAGGAGGTGAAGGAGGTGAGGGAGGTGAGGGAGGTGAGGAGGTGAGGGAGGTGAGGGAGGTGAGGGAGGTGAAGGAGGTGAGGGAGGTGAGGGAGGTGAAGGAGGTGAGGGAGGTGAGGGAGGTGAGGAGGTGAGGGAGGTGAGGGAGGTGAGGGAGGTGAGGAGGTGAGGGAGGTGAGGAGGTGAGGGAGGTGAGGGAGGTGAGGGAGGTGAGGGAGGTGAGGGAGGTGAGGGAGGTGAGGAGGTGAGGGAGGTGAGGAGGTGAGGGAGGTGAGGGAGGTGAGGAGGTGAGGGAGGTGAGGAGGTGAGGGAGGTGAGGAGGTGAGGGAGGTGAGGGAGGTGAGGAGGTGAGGGAGGTGAGGAGGTGAGGAGGTGAAGGAGGTGAAGGAGGTGAGGGAGGTGAGGGAGGTGAGGAGGTGAGGGAGGTGAGGGAGGTGAGGGAGGTGAGGAGGTGAGGGAGGTGAGGGAGGTGAGGGAGGTGAGGAGGTGAGGGAGGTGAGGAGGTGAGGGAGGTGAGGGAGGTGAGGGAGGTGAGGGAGGTGAGGGAGGTGAGGGAGGTGAGGAGGTGAGGGAGGTGAGGAGGTGAGGGAGGTGAGGGAGGTGAGGAGGTGAGGGAGGTGAGGAGGTGAGGGAGGTGAGGAGGTGAGGAGGTGAGGAGGTGAGGAGGTGAGGAGGTGAGGAGGTGAGGAGGTGAGGAGGTGAGGGAGGTGAGGGAGGTGAGGAGGTGAGGGAGGTGAGGAGGTGAGGGAGGTTACCGAGTAAAGCACACGTCATATATTGAACTCAGATTTAAACTATAACTTATTGAACCGACAGTGACGAGAAAGCAGAGCAGGAAATGAGTAAAATCAGCTAATGAATGTTCGTTTTGATCAATTAAAAAAAAGGCGAAATTAAAGCCGATCGTATTGATTCAAGAATCAAAGACGTCAACATTTTAAGGTACTTTGAGAAAATATACTGCAGATTAACCTGTAACAATTCGTTAGTTAAAAATGAGCTCCACCTCAACTAACTACATAGCCCGCCTATATATTTATGAGTATTGATTCATTTATAATATAATTCTTTGTATTTATTTTGTATATAGGTTATACTTTTCCATCGCAGTACAGAGTATTAATTTAGTACTTTTACTTAAACCAAGTGCTACGTCCTCTACTACTGAATAAAAGACGTTAAGAGGAATTTAACTGTTTTTTTTAAATTTCTTTTTGGCTCCGCCCACCCCAACCGTATCTTCAGATCGACCAATCGGATTACTCCTCGGACCGTAATCCCGTAAAGTGCCGTATCTGCTGATTAAAGCGTCGTCTCTGCTTCCGTAATGTTTTCACTCAACAAAGTAAACTTCACATTTTAATGCCGATGCTCTCATCGTAAACTTTAATTCCTGGATTACAGCCGTAATCTTAACTGTTGCTTAATTTGTGAAGGATGAGGTATGAAGATCCTTAAGTAAAAGGTACTATTACCACACTGTAAACAAAATAAAAAGCTTTGTTTCATGTAGAAGTCCTGCGTTCAAAATGTTACTTATTAAAAGTATGCAAGTATAATAAGGAAAATGTACTGAAAGTATGAACAGTAAAATGTCCCTAAAAGCAGGATTCTTCGTTGGTTGAAATATTATCTAATGATTATTTTCATTATGGATTAGTCTGCTGATTATTTTCTCTCCGTTTAT
Organism: Cyclopterus lumpus; assembly: GCF_009769545.1. Taxonomy (NCBI): domain Eukaryota; kingdom Metazoa; phylum Chordata; class Actinopteri; order Perciformes; family Cyclopteridae; genus Cyclopterus; species Cyclopterus lumpus. The sequence goes on from NC_046966.1 coordinate 24,049,515, forward strand.
TAATTGTTTGTGTGTGGTTTGTAAAAATTGTTTTAAAAAAAAAAAGATAAAGAAACCTTCACAATGCTCTTTGTGTTGTCTCAACAATATTACCAACGCATCAGAATTATCGACATTATTCAAAAGGTAAAAATAGATGCCAATTAATTCTCAGTGAATCCACTAATTGATTAATCGTTTCAGCTGTGCTTCATACACTTAATGCTTTATATACTTAATGCTTCATTAACTGTTTATTTATAGCAAAACATGTTTTACAAGCTGTTTTGTACTCAATCTTAATTAAGTAAAATATGAAAATTGTACCTCAACTACAGTACTTAGTAATATACTTAGTTACTCTCCACCACTGGTACTTGTACCACGAGGAACAGTAACAGTAGGAGGAGCAGGTGTACTTCTAACAGTTGCACTTACTCTCGTATTAATCATGTCAAAATGTGATTAGTCTCAAAATGAAATTGCGGATTATTTACTTGATCTTGGTCTACAGAATATTAGAAAAATATTCGTAGAAGTAGTTGTTGTAGTAGTACTAATATTAAGATTACACCGTAGTCTGACTTACAGGAAGTGTCCGTCTCTGCAGGTGTTCATCATGTACTTCAAGCCGAGCACCTTCAGGTGTATTCTGCTCCGCTGGGTCCGAATGCTCGGCTTCTCCATCGTCTACGGGACGGTCACTCTGAAAATGTACAGGTAGGTCCGGTTTCTTTAAATCACGTTCAACACCCCAATGATTCATGTTATAAACATTGAGTGTTCGAATCAGGCGGAAACCTCCGGTTCTGTCGACGCGGAAGTGTCCTAAAACCTGCATTCTCTCTCCTGACCACCAGGGGGCGACTCCTCTGGTTGTATAGAAGTATATGCTTCATGTGTTAAAGCTGCATTCTTTCTACTGACCACCAGGGGACGACTCCTCTGGTTGTATAGAAGTCTATGCTTCATGTGTTAAAGCTGCATTCTCTCTACCGACCACCAGGGGGCGACTCCTCTGGTTGTATAGAAGTCTATGCTTCATGTGTTAAAGCTGCATTCTCTCTACTGACCACCAGGGGGCGACTCCTCTGGTTGTATAGAAGTCTATGCTTCATGTGTTAAAGCTGCATTCTCTCTACCGACCACCAGGGGGCGACTCCTCTGGTTATATAGAAGTCTATGCTTCATGTGTTAAAGCTGCATTCTCTCTACTGACCACCAGGGGGCGACTCCTCTGGTTGTATAGAAGTCTATGCTTCATGTGTTAAAGCTGCATTCTCTCTCCTGACCACCAGGGGACGACTCCTCTGGTTGTATGGAAGTCTATGCTTCATGTGTTAAACCTGCATTCTCTCTCCTGACCACCAGGGGGCGACTCCTCTGGTTGTATAGAAGTCCATGCTTCATGTGTTAAAGCTGCATTCTCTCTACTGACCACCAGGGGGCGACTCCTCTGGTTGTATAGAAGTCTATGCTTCATGTGTTAAAGCTGCATTCTCTCTCCTGACCACCAGGGGGCGACTCCTCTGGTTGTATAGAAGTCTATATAAATGACTCTACTTCTCTCAGTAAACATTGTAAACATGACGTCTCAACCTCTAGTTTCGGTGTCGCATTGGTAGAACACATGTAATAAACGGTGTTTTGAGAATATGCATCCATAATTGCAGAACGAGGACAGACACAGAGGTGCACACACACACACACACACACACACACACACACACACACACTTTAAGCCTCTCCTCTTCTTGTCCCAGAGGAAGATTTAGCAGTGCAATAAACATGTAATGATATTATAACACTCTTAAAATAATAAAAAAAAGATAACCTCACTGGTTTGTTTGTTTCCTACTTTTGGAAAAGGATAGTTTAATGGGCCATTATCCTGTAAATGTCAGCGAATGTTAAATCGCCTCACTTTAAAAGTCCCTAAACCTGCAACACGCTCGCAGGCTTCTACGCGTCGTCTCCAGCAGTGAAACATTTGATTCATTTAAAAACGTTTTGTTTTGCCTCGCAGGGTCCTGAAGGTGTTCCTCTCGCGCACGGCCCAGAGAGTGCCCTACATGTCCAGCCTGCACTTGCTGAGGATTCTGGGAGTGATGCTGATGACGGTCAGCTGGTTCCTGTGCGCGTGGACGGTCGGCGTCCTGCAGAACCGCGACAGGAACATCCCGGTGTTCGTCACAAGCACCACGGCGGACGGCCAGGGGTTCAACCTGTGTTACCTGGACCGCTGGGACTACATGATGGCTGTGGGTGAGTGGCAGCGGAAAGTGGAGTGACTTCCCTTTTGATATATGTAATAAACTAGATTTAGAAGAAAAGAAATGGCCTTCAATTCGCGTATATTTTGACCTCAAATAATGGTCATGAAATTCTGACGTTGAAGTCAAGAATACAGGAAACCCTATTGCTCAGTTTGTTACAATGTGGGTCAAATCATCGTAGTTTTGTGGCCCTCTGAGAGCACAGACCTCCGGCAAGGCCGTGCTCCAATCACGTCACGGCCACCAAAAAGGGCAAAGTAATTATCCGCCCCCCCCACTTTAAAATTTAACGGGTTCTTCCTCGGCCCCGCGCGACAATCTGGCCCGTTAGTTTTCCTGCAATCCCGTTGACAAACGAGACAAAACCGAAAACAAAGAGGTAATAAGAACGTTTACCCAGCGGGACGAGAAGCACGATCACATCATCCGGTCGACTCTATTTTAGAGGGTGGAACCAAAAGCGAGCACACTTGAATGATCACCAACAACGTCTCATTGCACAGGAAGTCTGTGTGCACACAACTACAGTAAGCAACACGGCTAAAGTTGATGCAGTTGACACAACATGAAGCATTTCGTCAGTATTAGTAAGCTAAAACCGTACTAAACTAATCTCAAATTGAAGAGAAAGAACCCACTGAACGTTGTTGTTCCTCAGCCGAGCTTCTGTTCCTGTGCTGGGGGAGCTCCCTGTGGACCGCCGTCAGGCCGGTTCCCTCGGCCTTCCACGAGCCTCGCTACATGGGCATCGCCATCCACAACGAGCTGCTGCTCTCCTCCATGTTTCATCTGTTCAGGTAAAACAGTGAGCGTGTCTCTGCACCGAGCAGTATATTTAAACACGGTGCACTGACTGTTTTTCTTTCTGATTTCCCTCAGGTTCACGTTTCCCTCTCTCCATCCTGATTGGATGTTGCTGCTCTCCTTCACGCACACCCATGTGACCATCACCGTGACACTCGCCCTGCTCTTCCTTCCCAAGGTACTCGTAGCATCTTGGGGTAGAATGAGGGGGTCAAAGTGGACCAAAATATTCTTGCCTTAATCCAGGTTTATTTAAATTAGCAGTGCTATCAAGCTAAATGATACCACTGACATAATGCTAGCATTCTCTTCAGTTAGCATTCGACTCTTAAACAATAAAGAAAAGCACTATATAAATTCAAAGTATTATTATTATTAGTGATACAATTTAGCATGCTACACTCATGGACACCGTTAGCATGATAACAAGGTAATGTTAGACTCATTAGCGTAACATGCTAACGTTTCGTGATGGACAAAGTAGAAATACTATTTTACAAGTAAAGGTCCTGCATTCAAAATGTTACTTCGTCAAAAGTACAAAAGTATGAGCATCGAAATGTACTTAAAGTACAAATACTCACAATGACCCGTTTCAGAATAAAGCGGGGCTGCTTTCTTCAGGATACCCACAATTATCTCCACTGTCTTTAGAGCGTTGAGCTCGAAGTTGTTTCGTACGCTCCACAATTATAACGGTTGCAGCTGGTAAAGGTGTTTTTTTGTAATTTTCTTACTATATATATATATACACACACACACAGCAATTTTTTTGCCATGAGAATTTCCCCAAGAGAAGTCTTATAATTTTGTATTCTGAATCTTCAAAGTACCTTAAGTTATCCGATAAATGCAGTGGAGTGAAAAAGTTCAACATTTGTCTCTGACATGTGTCAATGCAGTATAAAGAAGCAGGAAATGAAAATACAAGTACCTCAAAATGTAAGTGCAGTACTTCCACTAGGTTACTTTCCACCACTGCTAATGTTTATCCTGTTGGCCTGTAAACATGCAGGCTATGAGAAGTTGTGGGCCATGAAAATATTACATTTTTTGGGGAGTTTTTCCTGATCCAATGTGAGGTCCTGGGACAGGGATGTCGTATGTGTACAGATTGTAAAGCCCTCTGAGGCAAATTTGTAATTTGTGATTCTGTGCTGTACAAAATAAACAGAATTGAAATTGAATTTAAGTGCATTTGAAATGTGTTCTTATGCCAAAAGTCACCATGTGAATCTTTACTCCGGTGTCTCCTCCACAGTTTCTGTATGTGTCTAAGCCGAGGAGAGAGGAGATCGCAGCGGAGGTGTATGAAGATGAAGTGGACCTGCGGCGCTCCGGCTCGTACCTCAACAGCAGTTTTTACTCCGGTTGGAGTGAACACAGTGGAGTGGACCCGGATGACTTTCGGGTAAACGCTCTTGTCCCCTCAGAACGATGTTATCACTTCGCGCTAGGACATAATTTACAAAATGTGGAAGAAATTCCTAAGATCACATTTAAATAAGGAAAATAAATGTCCCTAAATTTCAGTCACTTAAAACAGATCTTAAATGTATTCTAATTCAAATAATAAACTAACATAATACAGTCAGCGGTAGAATGAACATATACAGTGTAATCGTTCTCCACCCTTTATCCTTATCCTAAACGGTGTTCTTCTTACATGAAAACGTGACTGTTACCTCTCCTCTGACTTGTTACTTTCCACATCTGTTCCTCTCCTCATCAATTTCCTCCCTTCTTCATATGCACCAGGATGAACTGAGGAAGTTATATGCCCAGTTAGAAGTCCACAAGACCAAGAAGATGACTGCAAACAACCCCCATCTGTCAAAGAAGCGAAGTTCTCGATGTGCGTTGGGGAGATCCATTATTAGACGCATTGCGGAGATCCCGGAAAGCATGAGCCGGCAGTGCAGCCGCGAGGACAAAGATGGATCCTTCCACAGTAGGATCAGTGTGAATCAATCAGAGTCCTTCTGGAGGACCCCGGATACTGTCAGTATCCACTACAAAAGTTCCATGAAATCACCATCACCATCCATGCGCAAGTCCCAAAGTGATCATCACTACATCAGGGAAAGAGACCCTTCCTTGCGCGACTCCATGTTAAAGGCCAACACGGTGAAGAGATCTTCCCGGCGATCTGAGACGGACTCCTTGGATATCCCACCAGGAGTTTGCAAGTCAGCCAGCGCCCAAAATCTGTCAATTAATACCAATCTCCTGCATCCTGATCACACCAGGCTTCATAAGTCCTGGAGTCTAACCTCCACGACCACCCATTCTATGGAGAACATAGCGAAGATCACCAGAGCTTGCACAGTGCTGACAAGGTCCCGGCAGAGCCTTTCCATTAGTGAGCAGACCAGGAGTGCTCTCCAGTCAGAGTCATTTAGCAAGACTGAGGTCTGTCCTTGGGAGGTGGAACAAGAACAATCAGGGGACAAGAACCAGAAACATGTCACCTACGAGGATAGGTCGGACAAAGGGCCAACATCTCCAGAAGTGCTTGTCTGTCCCTGGGACCATTTTCCACCCGAAGAAAAGAGCCCTTCAGAGGATAGGGGAACAGGTGGAACGGACTCCCCCAAACCACAGGCCAGTGTGTCTGCAAGTGCACCAGGCACTCCGAGACCAAAGGTCACAAAAGATCAACGTGTCTTCTCCTTCCGCAACACCAGCAGTAAGTGGCTCTCTGTAAAAAACGTCATTGGATCCTTTGATGCCGGAAGCAGGTCCAGTAAGGACGGGAGTTTGTATAAAGAGGATTCCGTTTCACAAAAGAGTCAGGAAAGCATTTCCACAACGCCGAGATGGGGAACATCTAGTCGACGTCCCAGCATGGAAAAGAGGTCACTGCAGAAAAGAAGTATGACGACAGGGGAAAAACCATATCTCGTGAAACAGAACGCCATCAGACTTTCTTCTGCGGATTCTTCAGACAGAAGCCCACGAAAGCTAGCGATCGGAAAATCCGCCGTCTACCCTTGGGACATGGATGATATGCCAAAAGAAGGCACTTACGAAAATGTGTTTTTATCGAGGCAGAACAGCAAACGTAGTAGTATTAGTTCTTGGGAAACTGCTAGCAGTTGTAGAACTCCTTCAACTCACAGAAGAGGAAGTAATCGAATTACACCAGTCCGCAATTCTCCCTACACAGATATGTGTCCATGGGATGGAGCTTCCCAGGAAGGAGAGGGCTTTAAGAAGCAGCAGAGCATTAAAGCAGACGTCTGCCCTTGGGACTCGCTGGTATCTCAACCATCTAACGTGTGTCCGTGGGAATCTCAAGAGCAAGGGAATGCAAGCAGGCGAGGAAGTGTTCGTAGCGATGCATGTCCTTGGGAATTGCAGGATATTCCAGTTATTTATTATACTAACACGTCCAGAGATTCACAGGGACAACAGTCTTTGAAACGTCCAGCAAATATATGTCCCTGGGAGACTGCAGAAGGTCCTCCATCTTCAGTGAGGGAAGATAATGAATATGTTAATGTTTGTCCCTGGGATGTTCAGGACAGAGCTGAAGTTGTATATGAAAACTTTAATCCCTCGGAGACCAAGGGAACGCTGTCGGTGCCTCTTCACCAAGAAATTATGAAACCTGCCATCTATCCCGGTGCGTCAAAAGAAACGTTAAGTAATGAGCAGCAACACCAAGCAAAATCCCCTGTCCTGGATTTGGGTAGACACATGTCCATGGTAGCAGAAAGTTGTCCATGGGATTTCCCTGACCCCCCTAAAACCATGGGGGACATTTGTCCATGGGATGAGGGGAACACCGATCCAACAGATACAGGCTCAATGACACAAATGACTATCAAAGTAGATATTTGTCCCTGGGAGACTGGACATCAAGACAAACCAGCAGACTCAGGTATCTCACCTTTGAGAGCTGCTTCTGTACAGACTGATGGGAACTACAGCACAAGAGTAAACGTATGTCCCTGGGAAACTGACCCCCCGGATAAAACTGGAGCTACCGGGATGGTGTCACAAGGACTGGAAAGGCCAGCAGATGTTTGTCCGTGGGATAGTGGCGAACCAGAAACAGGAAATCCACAGACCCCCAAAACATCTGAGAGTCATGTAAGGCAAGACACAGATTGCACAGCGGCAGTCAAAACGGAAGAATCAAAAGCATCAGGGAAACTACAAAGACAAGGAAATTCCCAGGAAGGTGTTTGTCCGTGGGAGACAGGGGAACCAAAGGTTCTCCAAAAGCAAGATAGTACACAGGAAGATGTTTGCCCGTGGGAGACAGGGGAACCAAAGGTTCTCCAAAAGCAAGATAGTACACAGGAAGATGTTTGCCCGTGGGAGACAGGGGAACCAAAGGTTCTCCAAAAGCAAGATAGTACAAGGGAAGATGTTTGTCCGTGGGAGACAGGGGAACCAAAGGTTCTCCAAAAGCAAGATAGTACACGGGAAGATGTTTGCCCGTGGGAGACAGGGGAACCGAAGGTTCTCCAAAAGCAAGATAGTACTCGGGAAGATGTTTGTCCGTGGGAGACAGGGGAACCAGAAGTTGTCAAAAAGCAAGACACCACTGGAGGGGATGTTTGTCCGTGGGAGTCTCAGGATCCACAAACCTCAAACGAAAGCAAAGTTGATATTCCCAAAAGTGACCAAGATTACGTCACAGAGAACCAGGGGCCAGAAGAGGCAGATATGAGCACAGAGCAGATCGATGAGATGAAAGAAAACTTAGCCCTGGGCCGGCGTGATGCTTTGTGTCCCTGGCAGATGGAGAGGAGCCGGTCGGGGTCGTTCACAGACAACGCCTCGGACGTCTTCACGTGGGAGCCCGAGAACATTCCAGAGGAAGACGAGGAGGACGATGCAGAATGTGCCGCCGAGGCTTTCGTATTCCCATCTGACTTGTGATGCAGATCTATAGCCAGCATTTGATTTTAACATTTTTACCCCTTTCGCCTGTTGATGGTCAAGGGGAACTTGGGTCAGAGTGCAAGTGACTCCTAATCAAGGACAGAATTTAGGGGTTTGTGATTTCAGGTTGGACTTTTGGGCCATGAAGACTTTAGAGAAGACTTGATGAGCTGGACCCAACGAGTTGTACAAACTTGAGTGACAATAAGTTGTTCTTTCCCCTGAAGCACACTAGCTCATTAAACCAGCAAGGAACTACAGACAGACATTTCTTGGCTGATGGAAGGGCATCTAAGGCTTTTAGAGGAAGTCCCTTTTCTTCCTGCTTCTACCCCACCCCTGTTTTAAAATTGAAATGTTTTTTTGTGTCTCTGTATGTATTTAGGTGACAGTACACACACACACACACACACACACACACACACACACACACACACACACACACACACACACACACACACACACACACACACACACACACACACACACACACACACACACACACACACACACACACACACACACACACACACACACACACACACACACACACCTCGTGGATTGAACCCTAAGCTTAACCAGCTTTCGCCCGATAAATTCAGTCTAATATCTGTGTGTGAAGCACTGGATGTGAAACTACATTTATATGTTGCATTAATAATTGATAAACTATGCATACATGTTTGCTTAAGTGATTTAATGATTAAATGCCAATGATTATTACCACGCTCTTACTTTTGATTCAGTCACGATAACGTAATAAACATCCCACCACTTAAAGAAATTATGCCAAATAAAATGAATAAAATCACCATAAACCTCAAGACATACACCCTTAGAACCCCTTTATAGTGGAGTGAAAACTGCATAATTGTTTTATAATGTAAACATTGAGGAAGTGATGTCAGTACAAATGCAATGGACACCAGTATGAGATACACATAAGAAATGCTGAATTAATGCTCCTTAAATATTTGGTAATCGCAAAGCTAAACAAACCTGCTTTACACTCTGAAATTAACTAAATCTTGCAAATAATGCGAGTTATGCAGATAACGCCTCAGTTTAATAACAAATGGGGCCGCCCCTTCGTAATTGACTAATTGCAGATATTGATATTAGTTATTGGAGTAATTGCTGAGTAAAAAAAGTCACATCTTTGGCAGCAAAGTAATATTCTCAAATATTGTTTATTCCTGTTCAATACGAGAGATTCTCCTGCACGACTTAATTGATATGCAGACAGCCGGCAATACCGACAAGATGTTTTAAATTAAATTGATTCACGGACGAGTCAAATACATCTTACGACTATTAGATATGTTTATTATTAGCTTACTTTATTGACATCAGGAGCGGCCCTACGTTTCAACGTCTGACATTAGCGAGCGCCATTTTAAATAACTACAACTTTTTTTAAAAGCGGTATTATAATATAAACGTACAATATTAACAGTATTCTGTGTGGATGTAATCAAGTTACATGTCTATAGCAGCAATGTGTGCAATCAGGTGTCAGTTTTTCAGGCTGCAGTGATTTATTTTTCCATCTCATTGTTTTAAACACAAGTTTTTTATTTTTATCAATGGAGTGACCTAGTTTTGAGCATTGTTGCATGTTAGTGTGTCTTTGGAATGAGTGTCAAGTAAAAAAATATATATAAGAAAAAGGAAATTGTTGCAACACATTAATTTGCAGAGAGAAACAGACAGTTTTCTATTTTGTATGCAAAAAAAAATCTTCTATGAAAAGATTTTTCGGGTAAAGAAACGTGTTAAATTGACGCAGACGGGACACTTTATTTTTGTATTTCAACATGCAGTATATATTCATCACAGAAATAAACCATTCAGTTTCTGGAGGTCTGCACATTTTATTTTGTAAGTTAGTCTTAAAACACTATGAAACAACTTTGAGTAAATGTATCACTGTTGTTGTTGTTGTTGTTGTTATTCCTGACTGTTGTGTGTTGCAGGGAGAGCAGCAGCTTTATTGGACTCGGTAGTTTGTTCATCCTAAAAATAAAAAAAACTCACCTGCTGCTTTCCATCGCTTCTCAAACAGATAAGAGGCGCCCAAACTAACCGGCCACAGCCAGAATAAAACTGCATTTGGCGCATGGCTGCTCATAATGTCCCAGTGGGGTTGGACGCTGAGGGCGGCGCCACCCGGTGGCCTATTTATTCCACTGAACCGCCTTTGGTTTGGGAACTTCGTAGTTGAGGGCCTCAAACTCTTGTCCCGGCTTCAGCTCTGGACCGGGAATCATGACGGTCTGGAGGAGAACACATGGGGGGGGGGGGGGTTAAATGTCATATCTGCTTCTGAGGGAACAAAAGGTATAAAAATCAGTTTAGAAAAGCAAGAAAGACAACTGAAACAAAAAAAACTTAAACAACATCGCTGTGAAAATAGCTCCAGCTTTCCCTTGTTGTTGTTTATCACTATGGATTGTTTACCGTATTTATTTAGTCTTAAGAGACATTTTAGGCTTTCGACTGGTTATGATGAATTGACATAATGTCCCTTATTTTCTGACTATAAATGAAAAGGAACCTTCCTGCTTCGTTACCCCACGGACAACAAGCTCCTCGTTATTTTTGTATTATCATTATCGACAACAACAACAGGAGAAGGGAGCCGGCCCTTGAAGGTGGAGCCGTTTCAGAGTGAGAAACCCCGGAGACACAGCAGGGGGCCGACTCTCGGCATGCCAAACGTGGGCCGTTTCAGGTAAAGTTTCAGACTAGTTTGTGATATTTAAACTGAAAGTGAGAGTTCACCCGTTTACACTGGGACTACTTCCCCACCATAGCAACAGTGCAGATGGAAACTGTGTTTTGTGGACACACTAAATGCTTCTTGAAAAGAGATTTAGCTGTTTTTAAATGACGTGCGCGCCATGAATTAAATACAATTCACCTCCATTGTAAACGCTCCAGCTTCTCCACCGATGTGAATCAGTCCGGTGACACGTTGAGTGTGAAATGAGTTGCTTGTGTCTGAGGTTTATGCTAAAATTATTGTGAACGATAAACCAAACCGTCTTTAGTAACTGAGCGTTGAATCAAATATGATGAATTCCACCACATAAATTGCACGAGTTTGGTCAAAACGTCTTGTTTTTCCTTTTTAAGTTGGACTAAACAATCCCACATTGTTATCACTGTCATGGTTTTTATTACGTGTGAAAGTTAAATGGACCCGAGTTCAGATTGTTGTCTGAAAATATCAACAATTAATCTTTATGCTGAAAAAATTATATATATATATATATATATATATATATATATATATATATATATATATATATATATATATATATATATATAATTATATAATTGTATATATATATATATATATATATCTCCTTATAGATCACAGGCCATTGGTTGCTGTTTGGGCTGTTTGTTTGGTCCATTAAACCCGGACTCGAGCAGCTTTTGGACTCTAACCAAACAGCTGCTAAAGGTGTTTTTAAACGTCCTTCTTTACGGCGAGTTTGTCTTCTTCTTCTTCTACTGAAATATAAACGTAGTCGGCCAGCGCGGCGCGGAGGGTCACCTTAATAATCGGGTCTTTGGCCGGAGCCCAGGACGGCACTATTTTCCCGTGGAGCCTCCAGCGGCCGTAGGGGTTGACGAGGTGCCGCTCTACGACCAGGTACTCCAACACGTCCTTGGGCTGCTCCTCGCTGCCCAGCATCAGCCTCCCGAAGCGGTCGTAGATGGCCAGAATCTGCCCGGACGCAACAGAGCAAAAGTGGCCTGAATCCTGATTGTAATGTCTACTCGACGACGGTCCATTACCGGACGGTTCGTACCTGTTTGGAGTGCATGCGCACCGTCACCTGTCCGTACAGGTTGCCCTTGGTGACCATGTCGGGGCAGCGGGCGTGGACCACTTTGGGCGGCTCCAGGGACTCGATAAACCTCCAGCTGATGGTCTTGTAACGGTTCCCCCTCGTCATCTCCTGAACACAGGATGGGTAAGTGATGGGAGGAGTCAAAACTCTAAATAAATTGGGGGATCTGATGAAACGGAGTCTTTTTACTCACAGGATAACCCCTTTCTGTCACCAGGGAGTGAAGTTTCTCCTTGTCGAACCTGCAGAAAACCAAACAGCAGATGTTAATCTTACGATCTCAACCCGAAAGACGGCGTTTGGTCACGTGACATGCTGCGCTGTTGTGCATCAGAGTGTGCAATGCATCCTGGGACATGTAGGCAGAATGCAAGTGCAAGAAAAGCTTCTGCATCTCGATGTAAAGCTGGGGCGACATTTGGGTTTCGTTTAAGAACTGTTCTCCTTTCAACCATCAACGTTGTGTACGACTTCGACATTTGCAAGTGCCTTCATCATTTTAAAGTGTATATTTTTTTATATTATCCACAATTATCTTCATCATCCCATTATGTTTGAGTGAAGGCAGACATCTCTCCTCACAGTAAGACAATCCAGACGGATAAATAGCACCACAGGAAAAGACAACAAATGTGTTTTTTTTAGCGAACTGCACCTTTAAGTCATTAGAAGGTTTGTAAAACAGCTGTTTTCTTAATTTAATAAATAACTCTGGCTCTGTTTATTTGTAAAGAGCCGTCTTAAATGGAGGAAGTGTAGTATGAACGGGCAACACGACCGTCTAAAAAGGTACATCAGCTCTCGGCTGAGAACCAGCTAATTAATTGTCTAAGTAAGTCAAACGAATGGTTTTCTTGAATGCTTTCCCACTTTGGAGCCGTGAAGGCAGTACGAGTCCCCCCCCCACCCCCCACGGCTACGAGGCTTCGATGAGTGAAGAGAGAGACGCCAGTTCATTCGTCTCACCGTGTCAGGGCGCCGTGGGCCTCGATAAAGATTTCCCGCGCTCGCTCCGCGAAACCCCTCGAAGTGAACTGAGGGTCGTGCTCTTTGATTTTACGAATCCTGCAAGAAGACAAGAGGAAAAGAAAAAGAAAAGAAATTCAGCTTCCTCCTCGGGTTAAGAAGCTCTGAAATAAGAGGTGCGAAGCGGGATCTTACGCGAGCTGCGAGGCGGCGCTCTGCCGCAGCTGTTCGGTCCGTTGCTTCAGGCCTTCTTTAGACAGAGAGGAAAGACGAGCGTCGCCCTCCGGAGGGACGTAGGGGTCGAAGATACCCGCTGGTATAAGACACCCGACAGGGACAGAGATCAGTATTTTTACCTTCCAACCGGGAGAGACTTTTGGGCTTTTTTGTAACGCCATTTATTGTTTATTGTTTACAATAGCATCAGTTTCTTTATCTAAATGACGACTGGATACCGGAGCTTCTGCACCAACACTATACGCTTTTCCTGAAAAATGTACATTAGTTTCTATGAAACCGTGTTTCATGTAACAAAAGAAGTCAAAAATCTTCTTCTTCGTCTCAACACAAGTGGCTGCTATTTTGCAATGAATACATAAGACAATTAATTTAAGACAAATGGCAGCAATATGGCTCCAATAAAAAGGGTCTAAATGTCACACTTCTCGATTTTAGAAGAAGTCAAAAGATGTGCGTTATGTTATGACTACACATGAAATTAATACAAGTTTTTGATGCTCTTTGCTATAAACAACTGTATTGACTTATCAAACTGATCATCAGCTTTGTCACTTATTTTCCAAAGCCTGACGTATTTAAATGTGCTAGAATGTTGTTAATAAACCAAACCCTTTGCCGTCTTAACATTCAATCATTTGAAACAATAAAGAGCAAGCGGACGCATCATTACCGGTGCAGGAGATGTTGATGGGCCTCTCAAAGTACTGCTGTCTGAAGACGAGGCCGGCCGCTCGGGCCGCGGCCTCCGGGTCCTCCTGCTGCTTCCTCTTCAGACCCGCCGCCGGAGGGACGAAGTACCGCTTCTTGGTGCGGACCGGCACGTAAAGCGGGACGGGATGCCGCAAGTCCAGAGACGCCTCGGCATTCTAGAGAGAGAGAGAGAGAGAGAGAGAGAGAGAACCATATTCAGCCTCCATTGTTGTGCATTGTTACTGAAGTAAAAGTATGTAAATATAAAATCAGGAAAATGTACTTAAAAAGTATAAAAAAGTCGAAAATGTCCCTTGTGACTGTTCTACAATTATATTGTCTATCATTAGGATATTTTTATTCATGCATTAACGTAGAAGCAGGTATTTAAAGTTGTGATCTATAAGCTAAAAATTATTCTGCTGGTTATTTTCTATATCACGTGTACGACGAGAGCAATGTCTCTCACACACACACACACACACACACACACACACACACACACACACACACACACACACACACACACACACACACACACACACACACACACACACACACACACACACACACACACACACACACACACACACACACACACACACACACACACACACACACACACACACACACACACACACTGATTGTTTGTTTTGTTTGTTTGTTTAAATACTTAAACGATCAATGAAGGAAAAGCAGCAGATTTAACTGCTAACGTTAGCTAAGCTAGCTCCTTTAAAAACAGACACTTTCATAACAAACAAAAACGAACGAGCTGCCTCAACAACATGTTGACTGATTGTATTTAATAAAGTAAAGTGTCACGAGATGTCTCAGTACCTTCAAACTGCTGCATGTTGCTCTGTGAAGAGCGACCAGTGTCCTCCTCATGGGCGCCGCCATCTTGCCACCACTTGACAGAACGTGAGGAAAAAAAGAAAAGCATTTCCGCTTTCAAAATAAATATTTTATTTTCGGAACGGGCTTCAGTGTTATTCTGTGTCTGTCTATTTAGTTTTATGTTTGTCTATTTATTATATTGTACAATTATTGTGTTACCTAAACCGACAAAAATTGACTGATTTATTTTATTTTACAATGTTGCTGTTTTTGTCATTATTTGTTCAGTTTGTTTACTATGTTGTTATTTTTGTGTTCTGTTCTTAACTTATAGGTAGTGAAAGAAATAAAAGTAGCAATAACGCAATGTAAAAATCCTGCATTTTACTTTATTTTATTGTGTATATTGTAAACATGCTTGCTGCTGCTACAAATAAATATCACACTGGGGATGAATAAAGTATCTATCTATCTATGATATTAAATAATATATACATATATATACATACATATACATAATATGGTAATACTACTACATACAAGTTGTAGCCTTGAGTTGTACTTTTACTTTTGACAGTGTAATACTGGTTCCTTGTCTATACACACATTCCTTGGCTACAACGCGTATTCTTATAATAGTTGTGTACTTTTACTTAAGTGCAATTCTGAATGCATCTCGTGCAGTTCATTCAAGATGTATCCTTCTATTCGAATATTACGACTAAATCGTGTCCGCGGACCCGGGCGCGGGCACGTTCGCGACGTGACACCGACGCGATGACGTCACGCGTCCGTCGAGTCGACGTCGCGTTAAGTTGAGTTGTTTGGGCTGTCTACCGGGAGAGAAGTGCTGAGAGGGTTCCAGTTGATGTTGCTGCTCCTGGGCCGCAAAAGGGTTCCGCTGTCACTCGCACACAGACTCACTCGCCTGCCGCGTCCGCCATCGCCGTCGAGGCCCGTTTTGCTCCGCTCGGCATTAATAAAACTCAGAGCGATAACTGGAGAGACACACAACACCGTCTTCGTTAGCGCGACCGCCCAAAATACAGGAACCATGCCCGAAAGGAGGCCCTTCGTACGGTTACCGACGGACGTTTACCCCGTCAACTACGGCTTGTGTCTGAAGCCCGACCTGATCGACTTCACCTTTGAAGGCAAGCTGGAGGCGCTCGTGGAGGTAAACGTTGCGTTGGAACCCGGGCGTCCTGCATTCATACGCGGATGGATTTGTCTATGCGTGGCGGGGATCTTGTTACGTAATCTAACCAGCTAACGTTACCAGCATTGAGCTAATTTACCTTCGTCCGGCTGATGACGAACAGATCGTAAGCCACTAGTTAGCTCGTCGGGCTTGAGCTAGCCGATCGTTGGTGACGTTAGCTAACGTCCACGGTCGGTAGCCGACTGTTGGTGGCGGTAGCTAACGTCAACGATAGCTGGCCGTCGGTGGCGGTAGTGAACGTCAACAGTCGGTAGCTGGCCGTTGGTGGCGGTAGCTAACGTCAACTGTAGCTGACCGTCGGTGGCGGTAGTTAACATCGACAGTCTGTAGCTGGCCATTGGTGGCGGTAGCTAACGTCAACGGTAGCTGACCCTTGGTGACGATAGCTAACGTCAACGGTCAGCTACCGACCGTTTCACGACGGGGCTCTCGCCTACTGAAGGAGACTCACGAGTGGGATGAAAAAAAAAAGCATAATATATATTTATATATGGATGTGACTAGCTAGGGGCTAGCTGAAGCTAACTAGCACAACAGTCCCGCAGACTTGCACTCTCACGTTAGCTTAGCCGTCGCACCGCGGACGTTAGCCCGCTAACGGGCGCTTTGCGACGCGCTTAACGTCAACGTGCCTAAAGAGCAGTTTGCCGCGCGCGAGCTGCTTCAACCCCCGTTGCTGCGCGAGCGCATTGCTATAAATCACTCTTCAATTAAATCAGTTTTAAAGGTCACGGAGCTTGTCAACGAGCCGAGCTAGCGGCTAGCTGTCGCTCACTAATGTTTGCTAAATCATGGCAACATCGTGTTGCCCCCCTCGGGGGTAGAATAATTATTCCGCTTAAAATACTACTTCAATGCCACACTATGATAATACTTTATTTAGCCGTACGTAAATACAGACATGCAAGTGAAAGTATTTAGCAGTAAAGAATGTCCCCAGTCGGTGTTATACTATTATATTTATGACGTTTCTGATTGAATATTGGTGCTGCAGTAATGTGTCCTTTACAGATGTTTACGGTTGTAAACTCATTAATATACTTTTGGGGGGTTGTTTTTAATATTCAGCAGCGCATCATATTCTATAAGATACTCCTCGTGTTAGTAACGTCGCTGTCCTGTGAGAACCACGGGGCTGTCAACTCTAAAGGAGCTCTAAAAAAAAACAAAAACGACGAACAGCTTTGTGACGAAATATTTTCCATCAGATCCAAGAGGCTTAAGAAGTAGAATGATTTTTATCATCACACAAAGGAAACACTTCATCTTTCACTTTCACAAACATATAAAGTCAACATATCTTTTTTTTTTTTTTAAACTGAGAGGATATAACACATCTTAAAAGTTTCTAATTGAGTAAAAAGTAGAATATGTGGTAGAGAAGAAGTAAAAGGTTGCTTCAAATTGAAATACTCTGGTGAAGTAGAAGTACTTCTAATGTGTGCAGCACTCGAGTAACAACGCACTAAACTGTCCTGGCTGTGGAACCGACGGTGAAGTAATTTCCGAGCGGCTCCGGTTCAGTTTAATCTCAACTCCTCTTAACAGTCGGTCGGGGAGGAAATGTGAGGAATGCACGCTGCGTTTGCTAATGCCGGTTAGCTTTCAGTTGACTTAAGGTGATAGGTTAGTGAATCAGTTCGGTTCCCTGAGGCTTATCGCCACGGTGAGCGGAGCTACTATGTAACCGACGCGTGAAAACAAACACGGCAGCTTCACGTTGAATGCGTTTCTGAGTTGGAGTTGTTGCCTTTTTGGTGTGTAAGTCCACCTGTCGGCTGAATGTCTCCCAACACCTGTGAGGTAAACGCTCAACGCGCTTTATCAGAGCGGTCGGGATGCATTGTATATTATGGCCAAAATATTATGGCAATGCACTGCTATTAGTTTTTATTTTGTGTGTATGACGCCCTTCACTGATGGGGTATAAACTGCTGCTCTATCAAGAACAGATATTATTATTATTATTATTATTAGGAGTAGTACATTAAAAAATGATAACGGTAACTCCAAGGTGCAAGAGTCAAATATGTAATTTGTAAAATGATAAGATAGCAGTAACTCCGAGGAGCATGAGCCAAATATGAAACGCAAAGCAGACCGCTGAATAACGTTTTGCATGACCAGCAGTCCGACGACTCAAAACTTAAAGTTGACAAATGTTGTAAAACAAAGACGCGTAGGGTCGATCCTCGCGCGTTTCCTCCAAGAACCACTTTTTGCGATTACTTATCAAAGAAAAAAGTTGATGATTATCTTTCTGTCGATCTATTTATTCTTTCAGCAGTAAGACATTGAAATTTGGAACTGGATGTTTTTTCAGAAGTTTGTGGTAACACCCCGTTTCTCCGGGGGGAAATACAATGGGCCGGAAGAAACCCGAGCATTGTGGCGCTTCGCCATCTGCCCGGCACGTTTCATAATTACAGGCCCTCTCCGCCACCGCGTTGGACCGGGCTTGCCACAATTAAATGAAATGTCCTTTCTGTGAACTGCACGGCGTCGTCGTGTGCCACTGCGTTTCGCCCTCAATAAGTCGGGCCGTCACTTCCACGGCTCGTTTTCCCACATCGCAAGTGCAAAGCCCCGTTAGTCGGCCTTCCTGTCTTTGTTTTCATCACTTTTCTTTCTTTTTGCAAACCCCAACCGGTTCTTTGTCTGCTCTGTGTGTGTTTATCTACCTGACGTTCATCAGAGGGTCATTTGCTCTCGTTCTCCTCTACGCACTCTGCTGATCCTTTTTATTCACTCGCTCAAACGTCACCTTTCCGCAGGAATATTTGGATTTGAAATCGTAGCGCCGCAGAGGTTATCGCTGGTGAATGGCGCTGTTTTTTATGTCGATGTTTACAGGTTACACAAGCCACCAATCAGATTGTGATGAACTGTGCTGACATCGACATCATCACGGCGTCCTTCGTGCCGCAGGGAGGAGAAGGTGAGGGTCAGACTCCGTTTTACACTCTCCTATTTAATAATAACGCAAATGTACATTTGTAGGTATCTTTACTCTTCTTTTTTTTTTGATGACGCCTCTCTTTTGTCTTCTCTTTTTAGAAATCAATGCCACGGGATTCAACTATCAAAATGAGGACGAGAAAGTCACCCTGTCATTTCCTAGCGCTTTACAGAAAGGTAAGAAGTTGACTCCACTTGTCTCTGCTGTTGGAATTTAATTAGTCCTCTCATTGGCTGAACTAACAGTGCAACTCTTTCTGCCCCCCTCCCCCCTTCAAGGCTCTGGCACGTTGAAGGTAGACTTTGTCGGGGAGCTGAACGACAAAATGAAAGGATTCTATAGAAGTAAATACACGGCCGCCACCGGAGAGAGCCGCTACGCTGCTGTCACACAGTTTGAGGTAAGCCGATGGCCTCGACGTGCTCAACACACTACCTGCCTGCCATCACAGAAGGGGCGTGGTGGTCATGTGGCCTTTTTTTAATTATTCATTTTTTTTCGCCAGACAAGGTCTCAATTTTCATCCTCTTTAGCCGCACGTTTTGAAGATGCCTCCGTGTGTTAACAAGGGTTTTTGGGAAAGTTGAGTCAAAAACCAGGTCAGTCTGGACTCGGACTGAAGGGGTTTCATTCAAACCTGCAGGGTTCTGCACAGACCTGCTGTTTACAGACACTGGAAGATAAAGAGACAGAGATAAGTCAGAGAGGGAGAGATCTCTATTTATAATATAGTAAACGTTTCTACCTGACTAAGAAATACGTACTTGTCAGATGAAGTTCTGGCTCCTCATTGACGCTCCGATCCTAAAACCCAGTTCAGCGGTCCAGGTAAAGGAACCAGAAGTCTGCGTGAAGCCAAATCGTGTCGTCTGACCTTCGTGACGGAAGTAGTTGCTTGAGAGAGAAGTTCAAACCCAGCTCAAAGTAAAAAAATAACTTGGAATATAAAAAGTCGAATGCCGTTACTTTTGTCGCTGAATAACAAGAACATGAATCTCATTCGGAGGAACTTCCTCACCACAACTTCCGTGTAGTCGCTAGTCCTCGTTATGACGGAGCCATAACGAGGGGAACGTTTTCAGGAAACTGGGAAACCAATTTTAATGTTTGTTCCGAGGCTGGTCGATGGATAACATCTTTGGCTCCGGGGCCTTTTTGATTTACAGGAAACGCCACGAATGCCACGACTAAATGTGACGCCTTTTTAGTGCATCTGCTTTGATGAACAGCTGACGGGGTGTTTTTCTTTCACCTGGCACAGATACAATGCTCCACTGTAGCGCTGCTGCAACAAAGGGAAAGGGGCCCGCGGTGCCCACACAGCAGAATGACTGTAAATACCAGAGGTCGTTAGGTCGGCATGATGTAATGCGAAGGGACAAAATATGTTGCATTTAAAAACAAAACCACAGTCTATAGATGAGGTTGGTTGCTTTCACCTCCAAATATATATATATATATATATATATATATATATATATATATATATATATATATATATATATATATATATATATATATACCTTTATTTTAAATGTATAATATTATACATTTGTGTTAGACGGGTGTTCTGTAATTGCAAAGTGAATAAACTAATTAGGACTTGATCCAGTCGGTCATGGTTTCATGTAGTTTTTTAAGTGGGCTGTCATGTAACCTCTGTTTCTTTCCTCCAGGCCACAGATGCTCGCAGAGCTTTCCCCTGTTGGGATGAGCCGGCTATCAAAGCCACCTTTGACATCGCGCTGATAGTTCCCAAGGACCGCGTAGCCTTGTCCAATATGGTACGTGTCACATGGTCCCTCTGAGAGACTCCAGACTGCCTGAGTCACCCTGTGTGTGTGTGTGTGTGTGTGTGTGTGTGTGTGTGTGTGTCTCTCTTTTTTTGCAGATTACATAACAGAGTTATCATGTTTAAACATGTGAAATGCAAACTACTAGCGGCCCTAAAAAACAATGTATTCCCTGGCGGCGCCCCTGCAGGCTAACGCAGCTCGTCTGGGTGGTGACGATGAAGCTGAATCTCTCTCTGTCTCTCCTTATGGAAGACAAATTACCAAAGAATATGACCGACAAATAAATCTATGTAGACATAAATCTATCCTAGATCAATACTGGTTATTACAGACGTTGCAGGGCGGAAGTGAAGGAAATGCCATTCTCAGGACTGAGCTCTCTTCTCGGAGGGATGGCAGTCCAGCTCTCGACCTTTTGTTTCCACATACTTGCTCGTAAGACTTCTGTGACCTTTTTTGTAAAGTCCAGTGCAAACATGAGGCTTTCCACGCTGGTACAAGTGGGGATTATGTGTATATCTACAAGTACCGAGATAACTACCGGCCATGAATGTCAACTATCGGAAAAGTCTGGAGACTTTTTCTTTTTGTGAGTGAATGTTTCTACTAACAAGTATTGTGCGCCTCAAAGCCTAATATGTCTTGTTCCTCTGAGCCAGAGAGTGGCATTAAATACAAAGAGCCTCCCTGTTGCCCTGGGTGACATGTCCCTTCATCACCATGAACACACACGCACACACACGCACACCGCCCTACTGTCTCAAATACTCACTAGAGCACCAAATGTGGATTAATCCGCCGCTGAAAATAGTCCCCGGCAAATGCTCTTTATATATATTTATTTATTTTTCAAAAAACACAAGAAAAACTGCGTTTGTTTGTAAGGATTTGCGTCCTCAGGAGGAACCAATGAGCTTGCAGCTGAGAGCCACAGACAGGAAGTCAGACAGTATTAAGAGACAGACTGACACCATTGTTAGTTTTTAATCTGTTTTTAATCTTTTCATTATTTTTGATGAGAGAAATAACCTTTTGATTGTGGTGGTCTTTGTTGTAGCGCCACTATCGAGCCACACGTCTCTCCTCGTACAGCAGAAATAAGCTACCGGGGGGGGGGGGGGGGGGGGGGGGGGGTTCAGTAGATTCATGCTCCGCAGAGGATGAAGCGTTCTGATTTTGGATGACCCCCGTCGACCTTTCCCTTCGAGCCCGACGGCCAGCACGGCTCTTGAAATGGCTAAATGTATCCGTCCATTGTTGGTCCTCATTAATATTTCACTGCGTCTCTCCCTCGTCCAAAGAATGTCATCGATCGAAAGCCATACCCGGAAGACGAGAACCTGGTGGAGATGAAGTTCGCCACCACGCCCATCATGTCCACGTACCTCGTAGCGTTCGTCATCGGCGAATACGACTTTGTGGAGAGCCAGTCTTCAGACGGCATCACGGTACGCGTCTACACGCCGATCGGGAAGGCGGAACAGGGGAAGTTTGCACTGGAGGTGAGAACTTTAAAAGAAAAGTGTGTGTGTGTGTGTGTGTGTGTGTTTCCATTGTGGAGCCACAGCAGCTACTTGATGGTTTCATCTTTGCACTAAGAAATTAGAGCGGTTTAAATTATTCATATATTTTAAAATGCACTTTTAAATATTCAATTTTATTTTTTATTTTTTAGGTTGCAACCAAGACCTTACCTTTCTACAAAGACTACTTCAATGTTCCTTATCCGTTGCCTAAAATCGATCTCATAGCGATCGCCGATTTTGCTGCCGGTGAGTCGCTGTCGATTTTCTGCATTCTGCGTTTTCAGAAATGTCTCAAAGTACTGAAAGTGAAACCTCTTCCTTCCACTCAGGTGCCATGGAGAACTGGGGCCTTGTTACCTACAGGTGAGACGCCACTGCTCTCCAACTTAGATAAGTGAAGCTGCTGGTTTCACGGGAAGCCGTTGGTATCCAATCTTGGTAAATGTGACGCGCTCATGTCCACGTGGAGGCAGATTAGTTGATTGATCAGAAAGTTGATTACCACCGTTTTTTGATAAATGACCCAACGGTTTAAAAAAATAACGTTCCAACGGTCAAACATGAAGATTTTCAGTCTTATATCCTGGGAATCTTTTGGTTCGGGGCCGTTTTAAGTGTTTCTTAAGTCATTTAATCTGGTAAATAATCCAATTATGAAATAACTGTAAACTGTAGTTGTGCAGCTGCAGGTCTCATTGATCTCTGTTGTTGTTGTTGTTGTTTCCTCTAGGGAGACGGCGCTGCTCATCGACCCCAAGAACTCCTGCTCGTCCTCCAGGCAGTGGGTGGCGCTGGTGGTCGGACACGAACTCGCCCACCAGTGGTTTGGAAACCTGGTCACCATGGTAACCAGCCACGGCTATTTGTGGAACTGAAGAAGACACTCTTGAGACGCCGATAAACAAATGACATGTTGTGATCAGCTTTGAACACAACAGTAATTGTAACAAACGCACAACTCTATTTTTAAATGGAGCTCTCGGCTTTCTGGGTCTTTTTATAGCAAATGCTGAGGAATCCATTACTGCAACTGACAAAATGTACCATCTCCACTTATTAGACTCTCACTTTTAAAACATGTGAGGGTATTCATTTCCCCTTTTTTTTTATGTGGACATTTATTGCCTCCCTGTGAATCGGAAGCAACACTTATTTGTTTATCCTATTTGTCAGATTTAATAAGTGCTTCCCTTTTTAAAACTAATTGAATGTAGGATGTAAATGTGTTTTTTTTTAAAAATCCCCTGTCCTTCAGAAAGTACTGTAATGTTTGTGTGTCAGTATTTTTAACGTAGGGCATCACATGTCCCGGAAGGTAATTATTTTAATGTGTGTGTGTGTGTGTAAACAGGAATGGTGGACCCATCTGTGGCTCAATGAGGGCTTTGCCTCCTGGATCGAGTACCTGTGTGTGGACCACTGCTTCCCGGAGTACGACATCTGGACCCAGTTCGTCTCGGCCGACTACACCCGCGCTCTGGAGCTGGACGCGCTGGACAGCAGCCATGCCATCGAGGTGAGGATTAGACTCCGCTTGACACCGCGCTTTATTGGGTCCGGTCGGATGAGAGGTCGCCTCTATTGCTGCGTCGTCACCAACAAGTTTCCTGGTCATTTTAGTGCCGGGAACTTCTTTATTACCTGTAAAGATTTTGCTAATTAGTCCGCTGACGCTTTCAAAACACCTGCGAGCCGCAATCACTCAAATGCAGAGGAGGAAAGTGAAAGCGAGAGAGCGTCTCCAAGTGAGTCATCTGTCGCGTGTTGGACGATTATTTATTGCCGCTTTTAGAACGTAACCCTGGAAATAAATCAGTCATTTTCTCCCGTTAACTTCTCTCTCCGTTGTCTCTAATCCTTTTTAAAAAGGTGTCGGCAAGACGCCTCATTTGCTTTTAAATGTTATCAAACGGAGAGAAATGTCCGTCTTTAAAAATGGTCCTGAATCGATGCCAAGAGTACTTCCTGGTTTTAGTGACCAACGGGCATCCCTGCAAGCCCCGCCCAGGGAAAGTTGTAGAAATATTACTTTTTGTCTAAATTATTTAGTACAAGGAGAACCAAACGCGGCCCAATAGTTTAACCAGACCGGTGACTCCCAGAGTGGAAAGAGACCATTTAGTCCAATGAACTGGAAGCGTAGCGTCAACATGTGAAAATCAGTTTAATTTTTAAAAGTCAATCAAACTAATAAGTAAACTCTGACTTCTCTGAAAGTGATGGAAGAAACGGTCCATATAGTGTTTGACCAGCAGTGAATGTAAACCCCATTACAGACGTGTGTGTGTGTGTGTTTGTTTGCAGGTCAACGTGGGCCATCCATCCGAGGTGGATGAGATCTTTGACGCCATCTCCTACAGCAAAGGGGCGTCTGTGATCCGCATGTTGCACAACTACACGGGAGACGAGGTTGGTTGTGGTCTCGCTCGTGGAGGTCCTCCCCCCCCCCCCCCCCCACGCCGTTCCTCGAGGTTCACCTCTCACTCTTCTCTTTTCTTTTTTTTTTGCAGGACTTTAGGAAAGGAATGAACGCCTATCTTTTGAAGTTCCAACACAAAAATGCTTCAACAGGTAGGAACCGTTTCCCCCTCGAGATGAAGCCGCCGCGTTATGTCTGTTTCCTAACCCCTCTGACCCCCCACAGAGGACCTGTGGGACTGTCTGGAACAGGCCAGTGGGAAGCCCATCGCTGCAGTGATGAGCTCGTGGACCAAGCAGATGGGCTTCCCGATCATCGAAGTGGAAGAGGAGCAGGTGAGCGGAGTTTGATCGGCTTTTACATCAATGTCCGACATTTTGTTTTGCTGGCAGTTCGTCTTCGTCTTCTTCTTCTTCTTCTTCTTCTTCTTCTTCTTCTTCTTCGTGTCTGCCGGTTCTATTTTATTCGCCCGTTTGCTGATTCTCTCTCTAACCACGATGTTTATTTATAGCAAGGTGACGACCGCGTCCTCAAGATCTCTCAGAAGAAGTTCTGTGCCAGCGGACCGCACAGCGGTGAGTTTATAGCCCTCATGTTGTGGTTTCTCTTTTCTTTTTTGACTCCAATATAATATGTAGAACTATATTTATTATAGAATACTAAACATTATATTTAGTTACAGTACTGCATTTCACCTCATACTGTATATTATATCCCATACTTTATTATGGTAATGTTATACAGTTTAATTACATTACGTACTTTTTAATATCTATTATAATGCTATATTTTACAGCGTATCAATACCTAATTATATTATATTTCAGTATATATTATATATTTTTTTTTATCTGCCGTTATTTTACGTCTTATTTCCATTTGACACCTATTTATTTGTATTTTGTGTTCTTGTGCTGTTGCACCTAAACGAGATAAGATCAGGTTTATCTTATCTCTCTTGTTGTTGTTGTTGCCATGGTAGCGTCTCATTTGACTCGTGTTTGTTGTCGTACAGGCGAGGATTGCCCCAGCTGGATGGTCCCCGTTAGTATCTGTACCAGCGAGGACCCCAAATGCACCAAGCTCAAGGTTCTGCTGGACAGACCCGAGACCAGCATCACCGTGAGCGGCGTGGCGCCCGACCAGTGGGTCAAGGTGAGGTCGGCGCGCCGTTGGACGAGACGTTTGATGTGTGAAGCGTTTCAATAACTTGAGCTCGCAGTTCTCTTTCTACTATTCATGCGCGTTCCACGTCGTAACGTGTGGCTCCGGCCATGCGAGGGTCAAAGGTCGCGCGCGTGCAGACGATGTAAAACGTTAAGCTGAGACGGGGTCGCCGTGTTTTGGCTCTTTTTTTTTTTTATAAAGTTAAACGTTGACCGGAGAGGAGCCGGTTCCCTTGAGCTGAATTAATGAGTCATGAGAGACGATCTGATTCCGTGGGAAGTTTAAACAAAGTTCACAGAATGGAGTTCCTTTCTTTCTTTCAACTGATTCTTGTTTTTGTTGACATCTGAGGCCCGTTTCCCGAAGCGGGATTCAGGGTTTATCGAGGTGACCTCTGGGTGACCTCTGGGTTGTTTCAGTGCGTAAGTGATCAGATCCTCTCGTATCGCGGCTTCATCTCGAGCGCGATGGATCTGACTGACTACGTGTGTCTATGAGAAGTTAATGTGTCGCTCGACTGGATTTATTCTTCTTCTTCTTCTTCTTCTTCTTTCCGCTGCTCTCCAGCGGTGTGAAACGGACTTTTGGAGCAAAGACACAAAACATAAATAGTCGCATCTATCAGGCTTTCTGTGAAGCGGTGACGCGTTCAAGTGTTAAACTGTTACTTTCAGCAGTAAAAATTCTCCGCTGGATTGTGATTCGTCACGTGCTGCGAAGCCCCGCCCCCTTGTACCCACTGTGTGTGTGTGTGTGTGTCGCTTCGGGGAAACCGGGCCTCCGGTATTGATCCGTTGCCGTGGTGACGTGCTTATACAAACCTCCGTGATTTAATATTCTGCTAATTCTGGAGTGCAGGTGAGGCATAAAGTCATGAAGGGTGCTTCAGGGTGCTTCAAGGTGCTTCAGGGTGCTTCAGGGCTCACGAGCTGCAGCTCAGAGCTCCAGAGCTGCAACAAAAAACAAAGCATGTTCTCTCTTGAGAGTTATTTGGGGAACGTTTTGCCTCTAGACTAAAACCACCCAAGCCATTAGGATGATGCGGTTCCTCTAAGCCCCGTTGTGACCCCGTTGTGACCTGCAGGTCAACCCCGGCACCGTGGGCTTCTACCGCATCCAGTACAGCACGGCCATGCTGGAGCGGCTGCTGCCGGGCGTCAGAGACCTCAGCCTGCAGCCTGTGGACCGGCTGGGCCTGCAGAACGACCTCTTCTCCCTGGTGACACACACACACACACACACACACACACACACAGAGCTCTACTGCCAGGCTACAAAACAATGAAAATTAGTGTAATAAAAACTAAACTTTGTGCAGAGTAGACGAGCAGGACGATGGAAAAAGGCCGATTTGTATTTATTTTAATTTTTTGTCACTAAAATCCAAACTTAAAAAGAACATTTAAGCACTAAACTCTCGGCGGTACCAGTTTTCCCTTCCTGATTTTTACCGATCTGATACAAGTGGGTTGAAAAACAACAACAACAACAAAAGTTAAATAATTCCTCAATTCTGGGCGCCAAAGCTTTTCATGTCAAACTGTTTTATGAGATGTTTCTTGTATCTTTCGACAAAGCGTGCGACTGGCCTCTGAGCAGAAATGACGCATCATGATGAATTATATTTAATGTTTACATACAGTCAGGGTAGCGTAATGCTAACAAATTTGGGATTTAAATATGAATCCCACACTTGTGTCTCCGCTGACCTTCTTGTTGTCCGTCTTCAGTCTCGTGCCGGGATGATCAGCACGGTGGAGGTGCTGAAGCTGATGGAGGCGTTCGTCAACGAGCCCAACTACACGGTGTGGAGCGACCTCAGCTGCAACCTGGGGGTGCTGTCCTCGCTGCTGTCCCACACCGACTTCCACGAGGAGATCCAGGAGTTCATCCGGGACCTCTTCACCCCCATCGGCCTGGAGCTGGGCTGGGACTGCAAACCGGGGGAAGGTGAGGCGGAGCTGAAGGATGAATGTCTTCGAGACGCCTTCTAAAAAAAGTATTATATTTATATGATACTTATATATTTATGTTTCCTGCAGGCCACCTGGACGCCCTGTTGAGAAGCCTTGTCCTGGGGAAGCTGGGGAAGGCGGGACACAAGCCCACGCTGGAGGAGGCCCGGCGGAGATTCAGGGACCACGTGGAGGGCAAACCGGTCCTGCCTGCAGACCTCCGGAGTCCCGTAAGCCAAAGAAACGTCTTCTAGAACGTTGTGTGGATGTTAGAAAGAGACGATTAAAAAAACCCACAGTATTGGGATGCATAAATAATAATGACAATAAAACATTGACACATTTTTTAGGTCCTGCTTAAATAACATTAATAACACCTGGCAGCATTATCAGCATTAGTGTTGTGGTCTCAAACGCATCATTTTGACTGTTCTCCAGGTGTATTTAACAGTGCTGAAGCATGGAGACAGCGCCACATTGGACACGATGCTGAAGGTAAGACCTCCTCACCACCACGCTGTGAAGAGCACCCTGAGAAGTGACCATCTATGCTCATGTTCTCATGTTCTCCTGTTCTCATGTTCTCCTGTTCTCTCTGTTCTCAAGTTCTCTCTGTTCTCATGTTCTCATGTTCTCATGTTCTCTCTGTTCTCATGTTCTCTCTGTTCTCATGTTCTTTCTGTTCTCTCTGTTCTCAAGTTCTCTCTGTTCTCAAGTTCTCTCTGTTCTCATGTTCTCATGTTCTCTCTGTTCTCATGTTCTCTCTGTTCTCATGTTCTTTCTGTTCTCTCTGTTCTCATGTTCTCTCTGTTCTCATGTTCTCATGTTCTCATGTTCTCTCTGTTCTCATGTTCTCTCTGTTCTCATGTTCTCTCTGTTCTCATGTTCTCTCTGTTCTCATGTTCTCTCTGTTCTCATGTTCTCTCTGTTCTCTCTGTTCTCATGTTCTCATGTTCTCTCTGTTCTCATGTTCTCTCTGTTCTCTCTGTTCTCATGTTCTCTCTGTTCTCATCTTCTCTCTGTTCTCATGTTCTTTCTGTTCTCTCTGTTCTCATGTTCTCTCTGTTCTCATCTTCTCTCTGTTCTCATGTTCTTTCTGTTCTCTCTGTTCTCATGTTCTCTCTGTTCTCATGTTCTCTCTGTTCTCTCTGTTCTCATGTTCTCTCTGTTCTCATGTTCTCTCTGTTCTCATGTTCTCTCTGTTCTCATGTTCTCTCTGTTCTCTCTGTTCTCATGTTCTCATGTTCTCTCTGTTCTCATGTTCTCTCTGTTCTCTCTGTTCTCATGTTCTCTCTGTTCTCATCTTCTCTCTGTTCTCATGTTCTTTCTGTTCTCTCTGTTCTCATGTTCTCTCTGTTCTCATCTTCTCTCTGTTCTCATGTTCTTTCTGTTCTCTCTGTTCTCATGTTCTCTCTGTTCTCATGTTCTCTCTGTTCTCTCTGTTCTCATGTTCTCTCTGTTCTCATGTTCTCTCTGTTCTCATGTTCTCTCTGTTCTCATGTTCTCTCTGTTCTCTCTCTCCAACCTTTCAGCTCCACAAACAAGCCGACATGCAGGAGGAGAAGAACCGTATCGAGCGAGTCCTCGGCGCCATCTCGGCCCCCGACCTCATCCAGAAGGTCCTCAGCTTCGCCCTCTCGGTAACGCGCCGCACCGTTGTTGTTGTTGTTGTTGTGAAGTTCTGTTTTTTGTTTTTGGAGGAAACGTCTGACCCAGTTTCTCTTCTTTTTGTTTATCTGGACTTTGAGTGGGCTTGTGATTCAAGGCCCGTTTGTGTGGCTTAATGATTACTCACGACGACGACGCTTTTCAGTTCAACGTCCAAAGTTTGACAGGGTTTCCCTCTCCTCCGCTAACCCCGCCCTCTCCTCCGCTAACCCCGCCCTCTCCTCCGCTAACCCCGCCCTCTCCTCCGCTAACCCCTCTCTGGGTCTTCTCCCCGACAGGAAGAGGTCCGTCCCCAGGACACGGTGTCCGTCATCGGGGGCGTGGCCGGGAGCAGTAAACAAGGCCGGAAAGCCGCCTGGAAGTTCGTCAAGGACAACTGGGAGGAGCTTTACAACCGCTACCAGGGCGGCTTCCTCATATCACGGCTCATCAAGGTGAGAAGCTCCTCCTCCTCCTCCTCCTCCTGCTGCTTCATCGGGTCCTGTGACCAATGTGGCCCATATTCTGCCTGTTTGGGAAAAGCAGGCGCGTTAATAATGTAGGTTCTGGTCTGTCGGTTTGCTTCTTGCTTGAAACTAAAAGTCTTTTTTGTTTTTATATCTCTGCAGCTCACAGTCGATGGATTTGCTGTCGACAAAATGGCCGCTGAAGTGAAGGTGAGAGCGCTTCACTTGTCGTTGTTTGTGTAGGAGGTTCATCATCTTTTGGGGGCTTATTCCATTGTTTTGATTCACAAATCTAAA
Organism: Cyclopterus lumpus; assembly: GCF_009769545.1. NCBI lineage: Eukaryota > Metazoa > Chordata > Actinopteri > Perciformes > Cyclopteridae > Cyclopterus > Cyclopterus lumpus. Next base: position 24,079,530 of record NC_046966.1, read on the forward strand.
TAAGTCTGTTTTTTTTATATTTTCGTGAACAGATTTTGAGAAATTAAAATGTTTTAAATCTGCTGAATTATGTTGCAAAGAACTAATAGTTTGTCGTTAGGCCGCTTCTAAACCACTAGGGGGCAGAATGCCCACACGTTCAAAGTTAAACTGGAAGGAAGCCTGAAACGTTCCCGTTTCCCCGCAGAGTTTCTTCGAGAGCCACCCGGCGCCGTCGGCCGAGCGCACGGTGCAGCAGTGCTGCGAGAACATCAACCTCAACGTGGCCTGGCTGAAGCGCGACGCCGACGACATCTCTCAGTATCTACTGCAGCGCAGAGGGCCCCCCGTCTGAGCCTCCTCTAGCCCCCCCAAACCCTCTACCCCCTCCCCCCTCCAGCGCGGACCTTCCAACATCATAGCTGCCTCAGTACCCCCCCGCCCCCCCCCGCAGACCACACCTGGAGACGTACTCGCAGCAGGCTTCATTACTCTAAAGAAACTGCTTGGAACGAGAAGGCAAAGAGACTCTTTCTACGTTAACGAAGCAAAATTAAATTTTTAGTCGGACCAGGAATGTAGTTTTACCCCCATTCTGCCCGCGAGCGGACGAGTAACATTATCGAACCGGCGGCTCGGCGAAGCCCCCACGAGCACCCCGTCACCCATCTCTACGCCGCAGCTGACAAAACTGTGAAACCCCCCCCCCTTCTCTTTATTTCTCCTGCTGCCACTCACTTTGAATGCGTGATTTGTGATTTTATTTGATTTTTTTCTGAATTTGCTACTTTTTTTGTTTACTTTCGGTTTGTTTATCTGTACAAACAAAATGTACTTCTTAATTTAATTCTTTGTTTTGAGCTCCCCGTTCTCATAACTCACACCGCCCTCCATGTCTTTTGGGGGGCGATCTGATTGGGTGAGAGCAGGAGGCCCCCCCCTGGGCAGAGTGGGGTTAATAACCGTAGTGTGTGTGTGTGTGTCTGTATGTGTGTGTGTGTGGATCCTCCATTGCTAATAAACGGTTAGACAGGCGAGCAGCGATAGCATGGTACTACATTGTAAACTGTATAATGCAAGTTTTTTTTTTTTTTGTTTGCAGACAATGTTTTAAATAATGGAAAGGTTCATGGTCCCCCCTCCCCCCTCCAAACCCCCAGAGCTCTGTTCAGTCAAGAGTTTGTATAGTTTGAATCATCAACGAACATATTTGAACATATTTGATCTCCCTGTTTCTTTATCTGCCACCCTCCAAATGAAATGAAGTTATCGGCATGTTTCATAAAACATCAGAAGTGTTTATTTAAATGTTGAGATCACGTTTTTATTCTGAGGCGAAGAAGAAGAAGAAAGATCACAACGCTCTTCTTCAGGGCCTTTTTCCATTCTGACGTAACATCAGGAAACGCCTCTCAATGAGGGTCCGGCGAGACCCAGTCCTGGTTCCGGTCTTTGTGGTCCCGACAGATCGACTGGACTCCGCTGACGAACTTGGAGGCCTTTTTTTTTTTTTTTTTTTAATCGGTTCGACCGGTTTGCAGAAAATATTTAACACGGAAATGGTGAAAATAGTTTATTTCCACATTACGTCTAATGTGACAGATTATGCAGACTTGTTGAGCGAGTATATCTATATAGAATTTACAATTTGATGTGGTTTTTGAAAAGCATCCCGACCCAGAGTCCTCCAACCTGTTGTCGAGACTCTGCCCCCCCCCCCCTCCCCCCATCCCAACATTTGTTGTTTTTTCTTTGGTTTCTTTTTTTTGGTTTAAAACTACAGTTGGTGTTCATTAAAGTGAAACAGGATTATAAAAACAAATGATGTGGAAAATGTGGACAAGTTTATTTTAATGATTGACGCGTGGTTACCTTGGAAACGGATATGAAATAAATGTTTAATTTATTCATAGCACGTGTGTATATGTGTGTGTGTATGTATGTATGTATGTATGTGTGTGTGTGTGTGTGTATATGTATATATATATATATAATTGTATTTTATATTTATGTAAAATATATTATATTTGTATATCATTTTATGTATATTTTAAAATATTTTTTTTAATCAATCTTCCATAACAACTAATGAGAAGGAAGACATGGTTACTGATTGCGTTGCTCGTGCAGATGTTTAATGTTTTGTTTTTCTAATGAATCTGAATTTATTTCAAGACGTCCTCGTGGTCCTGACTTGAAGACCTGGACCGCTTGGACTCCGTGAGCCCTGGTCATTTCAGTATTCACACACCGACTCCACGTCGACGTCATGGCTCAACGTGTCGCGTGCACTCGAGAATAATCTACGCAATAAACTTGGTTGAATGCCGGAAACCTGAAGTGAGTCAGCATGCTTGTTTTCTGTCTTAAAAAAAAATATATATTTCTTCAGTAAAGTATTAACATCAAAACATACTTAAAGTGCAACTAGTAAAAGTACATATTATGCAGAATAATAACATACATTATAGTTATTGTACTATAATAATGTATGTTTTTGTTTACTTAACTATATATATTGTTTGTTGGTATTTTTTTAATCAATATTCTGAATCTGGAAAAAAAAAATGTATTTCATCATTTATAAAATATTCATATAAAGTATTAGTAGCGTTTCCAGACCGGGCGGGTGCAGTTACACCGCTCCGCCAGCACGCGGCGCCACCGAGCGGCGCTCCCGCTGTCAGCGAGCCGAAAGGAAAAGGAAGTGAAGAAGTGAACTTAGTTACCCGGCAGGTTGCTGTGTGTGGACCGAGATGGCTGGTTCGGAAATGACCGCTTTGTGAGTAGAAAGCCGCGGCTCGTGGACCGGAACCTCCACACGCGTTTTAATAATCTAATAGCGACTTAATTTATCACGTTTTCAGTCACCCGGCAGCCTCTTGAACGGGTTTAGCTCGACCCGAGCTAGCTAGCTTAGCAGCGCTAGCTCCGTGACAGCTAACGTGGACTTTGATAAGAAGCTAACCTAGTTAAACTAACGTTAACTAGGTTAACTTTGTTAGTTAAGTTAAGCTAACTACATTAGTAAGTAGATTGGTGTGAGCTCAGGCTGGTCTTACTACTAATGTGCGCTGACCGAATATGAAATCATAGAAGGGCGTATTATTATTATTTTTGTATTTTTATTATTGTATTTTTTTTCTTCTTTAATTATTATTTTTATTATCTTTAATTCCTCTTTGTTCATTTTTATTTTAATTTTATTGTAACCCGTCGGGTTGTGACGTCACGGCTTGGCAGCGTCTGGCTCCGACGTCATGAAGCCGGTACGTTAAAGTGAATATCGGTGAAACGCGTCAATAACCGTTAACGGCCGGACCCGTTGGACTTTGTTTTCACAGTTAAATGTGTTTGAGTTGTTTTTCCTCTCCTTGGTATCAAAGGTCAGACTCACCGGGAGAGCCGCGTGTATTTTTAGCTCTGCTGAGAGTCGAGGTTTCTTTTAGACTGTCCTTAAGGAAGGGCAGCGAGCAGCTCCATTTAATTAAAGTACTAATAACTCTCTGTAGATAATCAACATGTTTTATAATATAAAGTCTAGAAAGAGCATTTTCCAGCTGCTCAAAGAGGCTTTTTAAAGAGTTTATTTAATCTGAAGGAAAACACTTCAAGTTGAACATCCGACATCAACACATCTGGAGATACGAGGTTTTACCTGAACAGGAAGGAGATGAACATCTGTCACTAAAGCCGTCAGTAAAAGAATAAAGTTAAATGGAAACGGTCAAGTATACCTTGACTTTGTACTTCAGTGCAGCACCTTGAGCAAATGCACTTTGTTTATATTACACGCCGGCCTCCGGGTGTCTTTTCTATTCTGTAAACAAAGTTGTCTTGTTAAAAAAAAAAAAAAAAAAGAAAGTCTGCCTGTGTAAACAACGGCTCGGTGCGTCGTTGGCTTCTCGTCCCGTCTGGTGGGTTTTGAAAAACTGTTATCAGACATGCTATCCAGTAAAAGATTTAATCAAAGAGCGTGTGAATGAATTATGAGAACCATCCTCCTCGTCCTGCTGCCAGGCGGTCTGGTGTCGTCCAGGCGGTGACTGACTGACAGATGCCTTCATCATGATGCGGAGCTGCAGCGCCCTGGTCGTCGCCCTCCTGCTGTCCCAGGCCAGAGGCTTCCTGAGCCCCTCCGAGGACGGCGGCGGCGGCGTCCCCGAGGAGTGGATGCTGCTCCACGTGGTCCAGGGCCACATCGGGGCCGGAAACTACAGCTACCTGCGCCTCAACCACGACGGCAGGATCATCCTGCACATGCAGAGCCTGAAGGGGGACGCGGACCTCTACGTGTCGGACAAGACCCTGCGGCCGAGCTTCGACACCTACAAGCTGCAGTCGGTCACCTGCGGCCGCGACGTGGTGACGGTGCCGGGGGACTTCGCCCGGCCCGTGGGCATCGGCATTTACGGCCACCCGTCTCACAAGGAGAGCGAGTTTGAGATGCGCGTGTTCTACGATCAGACGGTCGCCCCCGAGCCGTTCGACAAGGACTCGGAGGACGAACACAAGAAGAGGAAATCCCCTCAGGCCGCAGAGGAGGACTTCCAGGAGGAGGAGTCCATCTTTTGGACAATTCTAATCGGACTTTTGAAGATTGTACTAGAGATTTTGTTTTGAACATTTTGTTTTCCTTCGTTGTTTTTTTTGTGCTCGGTCAGCATCGATTCTTTCTGTAGAGGTGAGAAAATGTGGCACAAAAAAAAAACTAATAATCATTTTCTTGTGATCAAACATGCATAATGGTTAAAAAAACCCAGTAGAAACCAGTTGTGGGTGGACGATCCGCTGAATTCGCCAGTTGAAGAGCGACTGCGTTACATTTAATCTCATTTAGCTGACGCTTGTATCCAAAGCGACTTACAATCACACACCGTAGAACAGCTGCAGGGTTAAGTGTCTAGGGCTAGCAGAGCCGGGGATCGAATCGCCGACCCTGTGATTGAAAGACGGACCGCTCACCCTTCTGACCCACATGTGTGTTTGGTGACGAGCCGGTCGGACGCGGCAGTGTTTGGCTTCTGGTGTCGTACAGCCACACGGAATGAAGAAGAAATGTTGAATCACGGCCTTAATTTGGGCCTTTTGTGATTTTTTTTATTTTTTTTTTTATTAAAAATTAAATCTTAATCAGACTGCAGTTCAACCAAAATGGAAAGAGGGGAATATTTCTAAATACACGAGTGCGAGTTCCTGGTTCCTTTCATGGTTCCTCCGGTTCCAGACTTTTTAAATCTCATTTTGAAAACCACGTCAATCCCGATTAACTAAAAGTCCAGAGTTCTTTTATTTTAACCTTCAGTGAATTGAAACTTTTATATCTTTCAAGCGTAAATGAACTTAACAGCAGGAACATCTCTACGCACACGTTGTGTCTCCGTGGACTTTCAACTCCAAAACCTCGATCTTCAAAATCAAAGTCGGGCTCGAAACAGAGGCGACTGACCTTTTGACCTTTTGACCTCTCGGCCTGCGAATGGACCGAGAACCGCCTGTCTTAACTCGTGTTTTTTAAATCGTAAGAACCACAAACAACTCAGCAATACAGTCACCGTTGACCGTTTGTGAGATGAAACACGAGGTTTCCTACAGGACGGGTTTACGGGAGAGAGAAAGTTTAATCTTTTTATTGGACTTAAGGTTGTAAAGTTGATTGATTCTCAATTCACTGTTTTCATTCTGTTTACTTTTAGTTTAGACTCCAAATGTGAACGTGTGCCAACCCGTTGAAGATTAGTAGCAGCGTTTCGTTTGGGTTTTGATCGCTCACTGTTTTTCTAATTATTGTAATTAATTTGTTTTTTTGTTGCCTGTTGGACAAGCTCCTGATTTAACAAAAAAAAAACATCACCTCCTGTTGTTTCGGGGGAGTTTCAGTTACGAGGAAACTCGCTACCGCTGAGCAGAAATGTTCAACAGTGCCTTCGAGAGATCCGTTCTCCTGTTTCCAGAGACGATGCATTCAGGTTCATAAATAAAGCAGTGGTTTTTTCGCAAGACTGTTTAAAAGAAAATACAAATTTTCTGTCTTTTGTTTCTGTTTATTTTTGTGAGGGGGTGGGGGGTGCTGAGAGAAATCTAATTTAATTAGGAATAAATCCGGTTATACGTGATGGTTATTCACGTCTTTCTTCTGGTCGGCACCATCAAGGATTTTAAAGAAAGTTCATTGTTAAATATCTCAAATCCCCAGTTGTTACCGGAACCGAGTAATTCATGTGTAACGCTAATATCACACACCACATTCTAAGCCCATTTTATATATATTTATTTTTAATATTTTTATTTATATATATATATATATATATATATATATATATATATATATATATATACATTAAATCCCTGAAACTATATAATGTGACACGGCACATTCTAAGCCCATTTATATAATTTTTTAAAATATTTTTAATTATTTATATATATATTTTTAAAACTTATTTATATATATATATATATATATATTTAATTATTTATATACAGTATATTAAAAATTAAAAAAGAGACATTACATTAAGAAAGTTACGTTGTGTGTGTTAAGTTTGAATCAATTAAGAACTATAATATAGTATATTTGCATTAAAGAAAACTACCTAAAAGTACAAAAAGTAAAACTGGCATTTCAGAATAAAGTAATGAATGAATAATGTTCCGGTATTATATTATTATATTATAATGCTTGCATTAATGTGTTAATCTCTTTAACGTTGGAGCTGATTTTTATCATTTTAATTCTGATGGTTAGTTTAATTTTAAACTATAACGACATCAGCTGAGTTATATTCAGGATTGATCTGAATCTGTAAAGTAACTTATCAAGCAAATGTATTGGGGAAAAAAGTACAATATTTGCCTCTGAGATGAAGTATAAAGTACTCATAAAGTAAATATACTTTATACCACTGGAACTAACTGATTAATCAACTAAAAACGTTGTAAGTTGATCTGTTTTATGTAAAGTACTTAAGCACAATCTTTATATTTTATACTTCTAGTCCATCAGAGGGAATACGGTACTTGTTTTGTCTCCACTACTCTGACCAGCTGTAGTTACTTTGCAGAGGCAGTCTGATTAATACGTGACTATATATTATTATAGATTACATTATTGATTAGGAAGGAGCTCCACCTTCAACCGGCCGCAGCATTAAATAGAAGAACACATTAAAACATCAATGATTATCATCCAGTAATTTATAGGGTTCTGAAATGGGCACAAATACTTTCTATGTCACTACTTTAAGAATATGTTATTCTTATTATTTTTTACTAATGATAGTTTTGAGTAAGATTTAAAAAGGAGGACTTTGTAGCAGAGTATTTTTACAATTTAATATTGCCACTTTTAATAAAGTAAAATAGTAAAATATGTAGCAGAGTATTTTTACACTTTAATATTGCTACTTTTAATAAAGTAAAATATGTAGCAGAGTATTTTTACACTTTAATATTGCTACTTTTAATAAAGTAAAATATGTAGCAGAGTATTTTTACACTTTAATATTGCCACTTTTAATAAAGTAAAATAGTCAAATAAGTGACTTGACATGACCCAAAAAGTAAAAACAATAGTTCGAACTGAATCATTAAATAACATCAACAGCTTTATTTACTACAAAGTGTCACATTGTTGCATTAAAGCACATGAACTAACAACCAGTCCGTGTGAAACAGTCCCCTCTTCACCCTCCTCTTCCTCAGAGTCTGGGGGCCAGCTCGATGCCGTTGATCCTCAGCACCGTCTGCGGCTGGACGATGATCCTCTTGCGCTGGAACCGGTGCCTCTTCCAGAACTGCATGTGGACTTTGGGCCAGGACTCGGTCTTCTCGATCACGGTGGCCTCGACCCGGACCAGGTCCTTCCCCAGCAGGGGCCGACCCATCAGGGTGAAGTCCTCCGCGCCCACCAGCAGCACCTTCTCCATGCGGATCCGCTCCCCGCACCCGGCCTCGATGTGGTTCTCGATCAGGATCAGGTCCTCGCCGGTGACCTTCCACTGGCGGCTGGCGAAGTGCACGACGGCGAACAGGCGGCCGAAGTCCTGCCGGTGGATCCGCCGGTTCACGGCGCTCACCACCGCGGCGTGTCGGCTCCGCTCCTCTTCCTCCGAGAACGGGCTCATCCGCTCGGGCCACGGGGGCCGGGACAGGGAGGTCCGGGGCGCCAGGTCCCGGCCCCCGGAGCTCTGTGCTCGGACGGCAGCGGGGGCCAGCGCAGAGGGTCTCGGCGACAACCTGGAGCACGTCCTCCACAACACGGCTCCCGTGGACAGCGACATCTTGACAGGAAGCGCCCGAGGTTGCAGCGCGCATGCGTGTCCTCGCAACGCTGAGGGTATTTGCGCATGCGTCACTACAGAATCACCTGACTTTCTTCTTCTTCTTCTTCTTTTATGGCGTTTTCGGGTGCATTACCGCCACCCACTGATCTGGAAGACTTAAGGAAAGTAAATATCTTATACTAAATCAAATTAATCACCTGACTGATTTACATTTTATGTAACTATAGTACTACTAGGTAAATGTTGTACCTTTTACTCTATTTCAGAGGTAAATATAGTACTTTTTACTCTTTCAGAGGTAAATGTTGTACTTTTTACTTCACGTATGTTTGATATAAACGTTTCCTTTGTGTTGAGAAAACTTTACAACTTCTTAAGCCAAATAAAAATGTTTAAAAGGCCTTTTGAATAAGAGAGATATTTTAGAGATACGTGGTTCTCACAGGAGAGAACATGATACGAACATTTACTGTTGTTGTTTTTTGAATGCACGATATTTACTTGTAATGAGTAATTTCAGCTACTTTTACAAGATCTGAATACTTTGTTTTAACCACGTGTACTATCCGTTAAACCAGCTCCGAATACTGCAGTTCCGTCTCAGGGCTCCGATTACGACCTTGCGAGTGCGGAGTCTGCGATTTACGACAGCCAGTGAACGCCGCTTAGATCCGCCTCCATTTTGTATCGGTCGGTCCGTTTCCGGGTTTACGAGGAAAGGGACCGCTAAAAGAAGAAGAAGAAGAAGAAGTTGTCAACGGGCGAGTATGGATCTGCTCGCGGCCGCTCACGAGTGCGGGTAACGTGTAACTACCTGGACGCGTTGAAAAGTGAACTCCACGAAGAAGAAGAAGAAGAACTCCCCGACCGGAAGTCGGACTGACAGCCGGAAAGTGAAGCGAGCTGCGGCGAAGATCCGCCGTTTAACCGCCGCGAGCCGAAGCGAACGTTAGCCGGCTAACTTACGTCACCAGGGCTTTGCCAGCGTCCTAATTTCTTTACATATTATTATTTTTTGTAAGGGGGCTTTTTAAAACAATATATTTTATTCATGTTGTTTTGGAGGACGAGCTCACCAACCGGTCACGTGTTCGAGTCCCGCGGTGAGTAGGTTCTCGCGCTGTTGTTGAAGCTAACTTTTAAGCTAGCGCCCAGGTGTGTTTCTCCATTTACCTGGGGCGCGGCTAACCTACCTGTCCGGGCCTGATTTAATCCGGTTTGTTCCGAGCTTTAATCGGCGGTGGAAAGAATTACTCGGGATAATTTACTCAACCACAAGTACTAAAGCCACACAGGGAGGACAACAAAAAACATACTCCGCAATAAGGGAAAGGTCCTCAATTAAAGGTAACGTGCATGTTTTGTTTTTTTTGTCGCAGGGAACTCTTTTTCCAGTTCGTCCAAATGCGTTTACGATTCATAGCTTAACATTTAGATGAGTACATTCGTGCTCAACTGTTAAAACAACAGGGACTATTTTTTCCTGCTGTCCTGGAAGTGTATGAGCACATAAAAACAACGGGTTGTGGTGCAGCTTTACTTTGGCTGTCAGGGCTTTAAAAAGAACACACGCACGCACACACACACAGGGCCTCTTAGCTCTGTGTGTTTCCTTGACCACACACGCATCTGACTTCCTCATGGTTGTGTTTCCCTGTGCAACGTCACATTGTTGATCGACTTCCATTAAATGTGTGTTTGGATGGACTCGAGGCATCTTGACCTACTTATCGGACCTCTTTGATCTTGAGTGCAAAGGCCGAGTCAGATTATAGGGGGTCAAAGGTCAGGGACTCGTATTTAAAAAAAAAAGAAAAAAAAAAAAGAAAATGCTACAATATTAAAAGTTATTCAGGGTTAGGAGTATCCATTATGTCATGTGGTCCCATTTATTTATTTATATATACATTTGTGGCAATTTTCTTTATCATGTTTATGTAGAGTTTTTTTTTTTTTTGTAATGTTTTTACATCGTGATGAGAGACTGGCGTTGTTTTTAATCGTAGTGCCAACATGTGTAGAACTTTTCAATCAATACCTGTGGCAATGCAATAGTTTAATCAATACTTTAATACCACAGTTAGTGACATTTGAAGTCTATTGTTGTATTGTACTGGTCCCACTTCTTTGGTTCCTAGTGAGGAAAAAGTTGCCAGATTTTGACAAATAAAATAATTGCTGCAGTTCAGTATACGAGTTACATTTCTATCCTAGGCCTACCATTTTAATTATATTTGACCTGCTTAAAGTCTCTTAACTACAGGTTTGTCCGTTATTTATAATTGGAGTTTAAGCCCATTCATCTAATTTGTAGAAAACTTTTTAAAATTAATAATTCAAGTTGTTTTTAAGCAGAACAGATTCACTGGTTTCAGCTTCTCAGGGGTTATTTATGTCCCTTTCTTTTCTCTTCTACTAAACTGAGGATGTTTTATGACTGTTGGTGCACAAAGCTGACAGTTACCTGAGGGTTCTGTATTTAGAGACTTCTATTTAGTTCTCAGTAATTCTTACATCTGTTAATGTTTTTTGCTAAGTGAAGTCAGCAGAAAGAGGAACTTTTTATTTATTTATTTATTCGGCATCCGCTGTAATTCAGAATGAATAAGTGAAGATATTTAAAAAATGTGGAATGTCTGATGATAGATTAATCAACTAATTGTTGCAGCCCTACTTTAGCAGAGTGATTACAAATCAGCCCCCTGGTGGTGAGGAGAGAGAATGCAGCTTTAACACATGAAGCATAGACTTCTATACAACCAGAGGAGTCGCCCCCTGGTGGTCAGGAGAGAGAATGTAGCTTTAACACAATAAGCATATACTTCTATACAACCAGAGGAGTCGCCCCCTGGTGGTCAGGAGAGAGAATGCAGCTTTAATACATGAAGCATAGACTTCTATACAACCAGAGGAGTCGCCCCCTGGTGGTCAGGAGAGAGAATGCAGCTTTAACACACGAAGCATAGACTTCTATACAACCAGAGGAGTCGCCCCCTGGTGGTCAGGAGAGAGAATGCAGCCTTAAAGGAGGTTGCTGCCTGGTTTTGAAGCTAGTCTCTCTGTGGCTTCAGTTCTTGTACCCCCCCCCCCCCCCCCCCCCCCCCCCCCCCCCCCTTGAGGACAGATAACCCCCCATCCCCAGTTCCTGTTTGAACCACGTTGCAGACTGACTGACTGGCTCACTTGCTCGGTGAGATTCCTTTTGGTTTCCCTCGGTGGGGCTGCCTGAGGAATGGAGCGTGGAGGGTGGGGTGAGAAGCGCTGCCTGTATGAGCCAACAATGGGCCCAGGCAGCGAACTGGTTTGGGGAGATCCAGTGACCTCAGTCGCTGTGTTGAAACACTTGGAGGAGCTTCAGGTGTGATCGAGCATTCGTTTAAGTGTTTTTTCCTTTTTTCTTTCTTTAAGGTAATATGAAGTCAGCAACAGGTCATATTGCAGCATTCTGCGTACAAACATTTGTTTGTGTTGCGATCGTCATACGACAACAGAATAAAACTTGAGCTTCTGTGGCGGCAATAAGAACTTTTTATAATGGAAAGACAAAGAAAATGAGTGCTCTTTCTGTGTAAAATTATACCAACATTTTCAGCCAAAGCTAACATGAAGTTTGGGTTTGACAAATCAAGCGGGCATCTCCTTTGTTGTTGTTGTTGTTGTTGTACCAAAACTCCCGCTTTACACTTCCATCCTCCTGCAGCTGGATGTTCATTCATTCACTCTTCGGAGAAGAAGAGTGAATGAATGAAGACCCAAGAATCGACACAGACCGACGGGGCGGCGGACTCGTATTTTGTGTGTTTCTAGCCCACAGAAAGCACTTTTAACATTGTGCGCTACACAATAAAGCACTTTCGCTCTCTTTCCTTTACAAAGCGTCCACTTCGTCCACTCATGAAGGACTGAGAAACAAACAAACCCCCCAAAAATAAACATTTCACTGGTTAAATTCAAAGGCATTAAAGCTTAAAGTACGATTTTAAAGTACACGGTTGTTCTTATGCGACCTGCGTGTCTCTTTGTTGGACCAGGCTCGTCACCGAGGGAGGCCTCCATCCCCCGAACGTTAGCCGAGTCTCCAGGTGTGTTTCCATCCTCCGATGTGATGCAAATATATTGAATCTCCTCCAGAAGAAGAGGACGCGACGTCGTTAATTTTTGCAGCCAAATCAAATAGTTTACAGGATATTTTAACACTGCGATGGGATATAATGTCAGTCGCCGGATTTAAAAAAAAAAAAAAAAAGAAACTCCCACGGGTGCTTGTAGATGCATTATGGGTATTTAAGATGGCGACTTCCTTACCAGAAGTCCGGAGGTAGAGCAATAAAAATCCTTCTGACGGGAGCTGCTGGCTCTTCAGATCAGTTTTAATGCCTTGAATGCCTTTTTTTTTTTTTAATTCAATGTATAATAAATAAAAATTGTGTCTCGTTTTGCAGGAGTGTCGTCCCAGTTGAGACTGTGACGTCACCGGTCCTCGCCCCCCCCCCTCCTCCTCCACCCCACGCAGAGAGGTGCCAACATAGAGACAGGATGCCTGCTCCACCCCCTCCCCCTCCTCCCCCGGGACCCCCGCCTCCCCCCAGCTTCAGTCAGGTCAGTGAACAAGCCCAAAATATTAGTAGAGACCACCCGATCTTTACACGGAGGATAACTGTTATGTTTCTGGTTACTCGGCCTCAGGTAAAGCAGACTGGTTACCGCAAAGTATCATGGGAGTTGAGTAAAAAAACATTTAATTAAAGTTAAGCTGCCGTCGTTTAAAAAGAGTTTTCATGCCTGAAAAGGTTCGCACTGTACTTAATTAATGCAAATAGAGGAACGAAAAAAGAAAACCTCTAAAAATGGACTAAAGGTTCAGGGGGGTTCTGCGGTCAGAATCTCTCCGAGCGTCACGTGACCAGAACGTCGAGGCCCGGGCAGGAACTCACTGGTTTAAACTTTCCTCCGCAGGCGAGCGCGACTCCTCCCAAAGCCGGCGCCGGCCGAGGAGCGCTGCTGACGGACATCTGCAAAGGAGCCAGGCTGAAGAAGGTCGGGGCCGCGGTCAACGACCGGAGCAGCCCCATTATTGAGAGTGAGTCCCTGCACGCACACACACACACACTCACTCACACCTAGTGTGTAACACTGAGCTTATATTATAAAATCTACACTCGGGACACGTGTGACTTCAGACGCGTCGGTAGCGTTCTACTTCTAAAATTTTTTTTTTAAATATAGAGTTTAAAAGGTTGTTCTTTACCTTGAAAATACCAACCGGCTTCTTTATGGAGCTTTCAATCATATTTCATGTTCTTCACAAAATTAAAAAAAGAAAAAAACAATCCGCTGATGAAGACCTGAGAGGCAGTCAGACAGTTTTTATATTAACATTATATTAACTTTTAATTCCCCTGAATTAATTAGCTGAACGGCTAACGTTA
>NC_046966.1:24098222-24125722 GCF_009769545.1 Cyclopterus lumpus
ATGATGCCGTGAGTGGGGGGGCGGGCGTAATTATGGCTTTTTGTTGTTTGTTTATATTTTGTCTTTAAATAGCCATTCCAGGAGTGCCAGGTGTGTGTGTGTGTGTGTGTGTGTGTGTGTCAGTGTGCCAAAAACTGGACTGAGTCAAATGAACCTCACGTTTTCTAGACTAACGTAATTGAGATGTTCTCCGCGTTATGACAGACGGCCAGTCGTTTATTTGTTTATTCTTTACACTTCCTGTTTTGATACTTTCCTTTTTATTCGGGGGGTGGTTTGTATTTTCATTTTCAGGCAGCGTTGCACGGATGCTTATTTATGCGCACACACACACACACACACACACACACACACACACACTACGAGGCTTCATCCCTAATTTGTTCCCCGGTGTGTTCGACCAACTGTAGCTCACATATCACATCTTCCTCCAAACACACAACACTTTAAGTTATTACTTGTTTACTGGACCGTAAGACACGCGTGACTCTCCGAGTTTACGGGATCGTTCCTCAGCGTCCTGTCCGGGGAACTCTGCTCCGACTGAGGACGGCGTGACGTTTGAGTGCTCCGCGAGAAGCCGTTCGTACCGATTGTAGTTGGTAGCAGCTAACCCAAAAAAATATATTAAAAAAAATAAAGGACCACTTAAGTGCCACAGAACCGTTTGAGCAGATGGAGGTTCTTTTACTTTTCTCCAAGCTTGACTTTAAAACACTAATTATGTCATATTCAAACTAGGATGTGATGCAGCGCCCCCTGCTGGTCTTTGCCTTACACTAATCTGTTGTCACGCATCGGTACACTTTTTTTTTTTTTTTTTTTTTTTTTTTTTTAGGGTGTAAAAGATGACGACGACAAGGTAAATAAGAAACAGGTTTATTTGAAAAAAAAAAAAATGCAATACACATTGTATATTTACATTAAAGAATATGGTAATCATAGTTATTGATCTATTTTTTATGTTGTAAAAAGCTTGTAATATAGGAAAGAGAAATGATTATAACGGCGTTCCCGTCGCTGAGCGGATGTGAGGTTTTTAACCAACATTATTTTTTTTTTTGGGGGGGGGGGTGGATCCCGTTTCTATTAAAAAATAAATCCATTTATTCGGGTGCTGTAATGCGGGTGGGCGGAGGGATGTTTTGCTCACCTTGTCACACAGGTGACCCTCCTGTTCTCACTCTGTCCACTCGGAGCCGAACCCCCCTCTGCTCGTGTCATGTTAATCAACCATGTTTTTTATCATTTGGAATAATTTCAAATAAATATGGGGGGAAAAAGGGTACCGGATTGTTGTGTTGTGTTGTTTTGTTTTCCTCTTCTTCCTGTGTTTTAATACTTTTACTTTTAGGTCAAAGAGGCTACTTTTAGATTGTACTAGACTTGTGTAGCTATAACTTGTCTGCATTATTATTATTATTATTATAATAATGATGACGGGGCGCTAACATAAGTAGTATGTTAAGAATGTAATCTATATTTTTGTGTGACATCAGGCTGAGGGCATTTTGGAAATCAGTTTCAAAATACATATTCAAACATTAAAATGTCTAAATATTTGATCACTTACCACCTGATTATTTACGGTCTTTTTGGACCTTTTCAACAGCAACAGTTGAATAAGTAATTTATCAAATGTGGGATTAAATGCACACATGGTTAGTTTATGAATGTGAATGTGTTTTATGAGCTCATATCTGTTATGTTGTTGTTTTATTAATCTAAAATCTAGTGGTGGTAAAAGTACAATATTTGCTTCAAATGTAGTGGAGTAGAAGTATAAAGTACCAGAAAATGGGAAGAATAAAGGTCATATTCCTTGGTTTTGAAGCCTAAATGTACTTAATTATAAAATGTTAATACATTGTAAATGACACTGTCAAGCTAATGGGAAGAAAAAGGAAGTCCAACATTATAGCTTTTGGTATTATTTTTTTTTTTTGTATTACTATTTTTAAGTGAATTGCATTTTAGTTGTTTTTTTTCAGTTTTAAACGTCTCTAGTTCCGTTATAATGACAGAATCTAAACAGACTGTGGGAATAACTCGTATATATAACTTCATGCCACCAAAAAGTACCTTTTTAAAACTCGACCAATGAGATCCACCGGAAACCAACACCTTTGTGAAACCAACTTCCGGTCTTAACGTGTTGCTTTCAGGGTGTGGACACCGACCGTCGGACATCACAGCACTTCTCTTCTCTGAGTTCATCGTGGAGCTGATACTTTTAGTTCTCATGAGTATTTTTCTGGTCTCTGGTAAGTTTATATTATTGTTCTCTGAGTCTCTTTTGTTTTAAAAATCTTCACTGGTGAACAAAACAATAAGAATTCAAAAGAATTTAAAATTATATTGTGTTTGAGATGTTTTGTCACTTTTATTCACAATATTTTACAGACGGCGAAGAGCTGAGGAAGTTTATATTAAGAGACATTTAATTCCTTGTATTTGTAAATATACTTATACAATAAAAGTTCTGATGATCTTATTGCCAACAACACAAAGTCTTCATTTTAAGGGTAGAGAGTAACACGGAGGAAACTTTCTTTGATGTAATACTGTTTAATATCTGTGCTCGGTTTACTTTTACACTTTAAACTTACTTTTAAATTATAATTATAATTATTATACATCATTCCCTTATGTCAATGTTACGTCACGTGACAACTGTCCGTCTTATTCTGGAGGTGGAGCCACTGGATATTAGGTTGCTAGGACACGGTATATACGGGAGCGATTGACAGCGCTGGTCTCTGACGTTTTGGTGCGAGCTTTTAGTCCCGCCCCTCCTCCGCTGTGATTGGCTGCTGGGCGAATCTGCTAAAAAACGATGCAGTAATGTTTTTTATTTTATTTTTATGAGCTCGTATCTTTTATAAATGTAAAATCTAGTGGAGTGAAAAGTACAATGTTTTCTTCAAATGTAGTGGAGTAGAAGTATAAAGTACCAGAAAATGGGAAAAATAAAGTACAAGTTCCTCAAAATTAGACTTAAGTACAGTACTCTGTAGCCTAAATGTACTTAATTATGAATTAAATAAATTGTAATTGTAACTGTCAAGCTAAGAAAAATAATAATTTACTTTAAAATAAATGACAAATTTAAATACGAAAAATAATGTAATTCCCTTTTACTTATTTATATTTTATTACTAATAATGTTATTCCCTTTTATAAAAACAAGTCGTATTTATATTTTCCTATTTTTTATTTCCTTTTTTTTTTAATTATTATTTTATTATCGTAGTGTTTTTTGTTTTTGTTTACTTTTATCAAGTGAAATTAATTTGTGTTGCAGTGAAACCTCTAACTGTTAATATTTAAAGTGTCTCTAGTTCCGTTAAAATGACCAAACAAACTTAACAGACTTTAAACTTTATTCCGCCAAAAAAAAACATTTTAAAAACTCCCGCGCCGCCTCGGCCAATGAGGAAACGCCAAATTCGCGGGAAATGATTGAAGGGAGGAGCTAAAGGAGACCGCACTTCCGGTTTCAACTGTTGCTTTCAGCATGTGGACGACACTCAAAGTCTCTCAGCTAAAAACTTTCATCTTTATTATAATAAAAGCAAAGCGCAGCAGGGTTTGACTGAACTATGTAAGTATAACTTATTAACTATGTTACTTAGTTGAGATTGTTTATTTATTTTAAATAGATGTGCGTTATAAAGATGTGTGTGTGTGTGTATATATATATATTACATTATAATAATGCAGAACTAAAATATATACAGGCAGTCACCAGTTTTATAAGTTTTAATACAGAAGTCCTGCATTTAAAATGCACGTTGTCTATTTTGCACTGCTGTTAAACTGTATTGCATTATTTAGGGTTCTTATTATTTTGTCCACCTGCTCTGATATAAATGTAGTTTAAAAAAACCCTCCAACATTACTGAGTTTTTAATCGGCACATACTTTATTTGATCGATAAAGAACACCAAAGAAAAGGTTATTGATTTATTAATATATTGCTCCAGACTCCTTTTTAGAAAACCTCTAATTGTGCTGCAACATGGGTCTAAAAGTCTGACCCGCTCAGTCCTGGTTCTGGTTTTCCCGTGACCCCCTTCCCTCCGGTTTGGGGCTCCTAGCGGGGACCAGGCGGAGCAGCGTTGCTCCCGGCCGGAGGGGGAGACGCTGCCGCCGGGCAGTGAGTTCTTCTCCGGACCGGGGTGTGTTCACGGCGGGCGGGTCTCTGCTGGAGGCCCCGCTGGAGCCAAATCTCAGACTTCACGCTGATGGCCTCGTTTCATTTATATATATATTTTAAATTTTTCATAACTTATTCAAATTTGACTTTAATTAATTATCACAACTGAAAATTAGACCAATCAATGTGACGCTACTTCCTCATAAAACCGTAAAGACTCAAAACCTTTTAAATATACTTCTCATACTAATGAACACACTAAAGACAGAGATCACGTGTTCCGGAACATTCCACGGTGCTGCGCGGGAGCGCGCCCGGTGAGTCAAGCGGGAGCGCGCATATCTTTGGCGCGCGAGGTTTTAAAGCTGGAAGTAAAGCGGAAGCTCGTTTTTCAGAAAGCGCAGCGTGGATTTAACAATGTTCGTGACACCGATAACTTTACTATGTCTTCTTCCCTTCGTGGCCGGTAAGTTTACATCGACGTTGTTGTTGTTGTTGTTGTTGTTGTCGTCGTCGTTGTTTCGGGCTCGTCTCCGTCGCCAGTCGTGCTTATTCGCGTCGCCGCGTTCAGCCTCACTTCGGTCTCGTCGGCTCCATTGAACCCTTTTAACGGAAGTTCGACATTAATAAACACGCTAATTTAATAATAATTTCAGCTCGTTTGGTTTCGATATTAACTTTCTGGAGCTTTTAGCCTCATTTTAGTGCGTTGAGGCGGTCGAGCTTCACCCCACTTATTCCCCAACTTGTCACCGTGGTGTTCATGTTCAATAAAGCCTCATGAATCAATACATAATAATATAAATAGTTTATATATTTAATTGTATTACATTGTGGCAGCTGTTTGTGTTATTGTCTCCCAGCTGGAAGACGTGCTTTACTGAACACACACTGAGTATTTACACCAGTTGTACTGTTGTTCATAATCATAGCTGCATAGTAAATTAATCACGTAGGTAATCATGAGGCAAAGAGTCCAAACGTGACCAAAACAAATGCACTGAATTGTCCTTCAGAGGCGTTTTAAAGCTGAAGGAAAGTTGTTGTTGTTGTTGTTTTCTCCTCAGGAGCGTCTCGTGCCGTTTGCCCGGATTCCCCGATAGTGGCGGCAGAAGGAAGCGCCGTCACTCTGCCGTGTCACCTGGAGCCCCAGGTGAACGTCCAGAGCCGCACGGTGGACTGGAGGAGGCTGGACAGCTGTGTGCAGGTCCTCCCCGGGCGGGTCCTCCCCGGGCTGGTCCACGGTTATCGATACCGGAAGCAGAACCTGAACGACCAGCGCGTTGAGTTCAGGAACAGGACGACGCTCCACGGAGACCTGAGCAGAGGGAACCTGTCGCTGCTCATCTCCTCGGTGACTCCGAAGGACTCTGGATCGTACAGGTGCTTCGTCTCCAAGCCGGACCACGTCTGCTGCGTCAACCTCACTGTTGGTGAGCACGGTCGAGATGAGGAAATATAATAAAACAAATCACACTCGAAGATTTATTTGCGTTAAAAAAGATGCTCAGCGTGGATTTTTAATTGAATGTAAACGCAGAAGCAGAAGACGTGATGTTTATTCATCTGTCTGGTGGAGATGCTGCTGAGCTTTAGGTGGTGTAGATGGTGGAAACATGTTTCTTTAACCAGGTGTTCCTCTCTGAGCCCAGGTAGATGTAAACAACCAGCTTCATCTGATTACTGAGAGATATCTGATCCGGTGTGTTCAAGGTCCTCAGAACGTTGTTGTGTCTTTTATCTTTTGTTAAGAACCCAGAGACCAAGAGGACCGGACAACGAGACCTGGTTCCAGCTCCGCTGTCGCTCCAGTGGAAGAGGAACCAGACGCAGAAGATCGAGGTAAATGTGTTTTAAAAACACGTCTTTAGAAAAGTTCCAATCTCTTTTTTTAAATTTATGTTGACAGCGTCTTTGAACACAACATAATCTTACAGAGTTGTGTCTGAATGTTGTTGTTGTTGTTGTTTTCTTTAAATGGTCGAGGAGTTCGCTGTAAATGAATCATCAGAATGAAGAACCACGTTTAATAAGAAACCTGCTTCACCTTCTCATCCGGCTCTTCTCGTGATTTTCCTTCAGATGCTGCAAAGAACTCGACTGTGTGGATCGTCGTCGTCGTCGTCGTTGTTGTTGTTGCTCTTTTTGTTGTTGCTCTTCTTCTGAGGAATCGTAAAACAATCAGTAAGTTACAAACTTCTCAAACCTGAGCAGACTTCACAACTTCAACAGCTTTAAAACCTTTTTATACCGTAAATAAACTGCGTTACGACACTATTACGTGTCATAGATAATAAAATATTATTTTATAGCACTTTATGGAAAAGAAAATGACGACAAACATATTTATATTCAGACTAAAACTTCAATAATGTCAAGACAATTAATACATTATTAATTAATTATTAATCTAACGCATTATTTACGTATTTGCCGTATTTCACAGTTTAGTCTGTAACAATATTCCTGGTAAACAATCCAGTTCTTCAGTTTTTCTCCTTTTTAAAACAAATAAATAAAACGTGCGCGTCAACAAAAAGCTGAACCTCTTAATTAATTAATTAAATCTTTAATATTTGCCCGTTTTTAAGCTTTGAGGAGACATTGCGTCATACTTGTACGTTTCAGATGAGTCGAGGCTCCTGGTCTCATTTCAGATATCTGACTCGGGATCAGTTCCCCCAAAGAGTCCTCCTTCTAAACGTCTCACGGAGTTTCATTTCAGCTGTTTGAGGTCCAGAGAGACCAAAAATATGATTTCATATTTCACGATGACAGAAGATCTTTCCTGAGTGGTTTCTATGTTTTCACAGAGAAGATGTTCAGATGGACGAGGACGAGGACGCCCGGCGTTGGAATGGTAACCATGACGACCCGACAAACGGAGGCGCATGGAGAGCGTCCCGTCGAGGCCGGAGAGCCGTTGGTCGCTGACGAGAACCGCTTATCCGGTTGATTTAAGGACCGTTTTATTGATCTGCATTTTAATTTACCCCCCAAAAATATACGCCGACAGCCTCTTCAGACGTCGGAGAGAGAGGAGCGCCTTCTAGTCTGCTGATTTTAAACGTATTTAATTTGAGATTATTTATTCTACTTGAAATACCATTTGAAGAAGTGGACTTGCCCAGGTGCATGATGGGAAAACCGCCTGGCCTGTCGCCGGATCAAAGAGCTGATTGGCTCCCGGCTTTTAAAACAAAATCCACGTTTTTGTCAAAACAAAAAGGATTTTCTGTGAAATCATCATATTTAACACGACCATGTTGTGCAATGAAGGTTTAATTGTAAAAAAAAAAAAAAAAAAAAGGCAACGTTGTTACAGTATTCTTTCATAAAAAGTATGAAAAGCTAATAATTATGCGGCTAATTGGGGCTCGAGAACCTTTTGCCTGAGTTTCCGACTTGAAGGCCCGAGAACAATGAGTTGCAGGAGGAGCCCCGGCTCCTGGTTCTCCCCATTTAGCAACGTTAGCATCGTTAGCTGTGAGGCGCCGACTCGCCGTGTGTGTGTGCGTGTGTGTGTGTGTGTGTGTGTGTGCGCGTGTGTGTGTGTGTGTGTGTGTGTGTGTGTGTGTGTGTGTGTGTGTGTGATAAGTCGTTCGCAGAATGGAATTGATTTTTGTCTCGTGATGTTTTATTTCCTTTGTTTTGTCATTATTTCCTGTCTCTTTGTAGTTTATTGTAGCGTGAGTAACTTCATGACAGTTCCAGTCGCTGATAGACGCTGCAGCACTTCTCTCTGAATGTTTTGGCCAACGAGCTGAGTGGATGTGAGCTTCTTACCAACATTTTGGGGATCCTGTTTCTATTAAATCCATAAGTCGGGTGCTGTAATGCAGGTGGAGGATTTAAACACTAAACGGTGTAACGGTGTTTGCTCACCTGGTCACACAGGTGAGCCTCCTGTTCTCCCTTTGTCCACTAAGAGCAGAACCCCTGTGCTCATGTCAATCAAATAAATATATACTGTATATACACATATGATGTCCTGTATTTTTTTTTTTCTGCTCTTATTTCTGTGATTTAATGATTTATTCATGGTGGTGAAAATAATTCACAAATCCTGTATTGAAGTAAACGTGTCAACAGCACGATTAAAAACACACCTCGGTGTTCTGCATCAAACATTTAATACAAAGAGACTACGGCAAGAAAATGTGATCAAGAAGCGTTTAACACATTGTGTACTAATCATTATTGATTCTCCTAAAACAACGCAGTCAAAAGCGTTTGTGCAGAAATGTTTAGATTACATCTGGTCAATAAAATAAAAGGATGAAACTTCCTACGATAACATATTTACTATTATTCCTTTTCATAAGAGTTGATCTCTTCTGTCATCTCTACGCTGCAATGAGGCTTTAACCTGCTGTTAAAGAGTGATGATGATCAAGGAGGAACACAAGGAAAGCACCAATCAGACTTCATATTAATACATTTTAATTTAAAACAGTAATGAATAGCAGTACAAAAATACACACCCAATGAATTAAGTTTTTAACATAGTGAAGAAAAAAAAAACGGAGCAAAGTTTAACTACTTTTGCTACCATATGATATATATAGATATTTATATATATAGATATTTTGTTGGCAATATTTCATCGTCATTGCTCAATACATTTCTGATGCTGAAAAGTTTGCAGAGGTTTATTAATAAGATAAAGGATGCAATGCTTGAATAAGTCACGCGTTTGAAACAATATGTCATATAGTTAGGAAGCCTTCTGAACCAATGTTGTTGAGTAATTATGGTAATAACACAAAGACAGAACAGCCATTGATCTGTGGCTCCTGTCCATCCTGTGGTGTGGTGGTTAGCTAACGTTAAGTTAGCTAACCACCACACCATCGTTAGCCACACCAACGTTAGCTAACGTTAAGTTATATCAAATGAAACAATGAGTGTAGTAGACAGATCGCGAGTGAGTTAGTGAGCTGAGGAACTTAGCTAATGTTAAGTTAGCTAACGTTAAGTTACAGCTAACGTTAAGTTAGCTAACCACCACACCATCGTTGGCCACACCAACGTTAGCTAATGTTAAGTTAGCTAACGTTAAGTTAGCTAACCACCTCACCATCGTTGGCCACACCGTTAGCTAACGTTAAGTTATATCAAATGAGACAATGAGTGTAGTAGACAGATCGCGAGTGAGTTAGTGAGCTGAGGAACTTAGCTAATGTTAAGTTAGCTAACCACCACACCATCGTTGGCCACACCAACGTTAGCTAATGTTAAGTTATATAAGTTCCTCAGCTCACTAACTCACTCGCGATCTGTCTACTACACTCATTGTCTCATTTGATTTACAATAGCTTATCAGTTTATTCTACCTAAGTTATGTTACGCTACCTTTATGTTTATGCTACCTAAGTTATGTTATGCTACCTTTGTTTATGCTACCTAAGTTATGTTATGCTACCTAAGTTATGTTATGCTACCTTTATGTTATGCTACATTTATGTTTATGCTACCTAAGTTATGTTTATGCTACCTAAGTTATGTTATTCTACCTTTATGTTATGCTACATTTATGTTTATGCTACCTAAGTTATGTTTATGCTACCTAAGTTATGTTATGCTACCTTTATGTTTATGCTACCTAAGTTATGTTATGCTACCTTTATGTTAATGCTACCTAAGTTATGTTATGCTACCTAAGTTATGTTATGCTACCTTTGTTTATGCTACCTAAGTTATGTTATGCTACCTAAGTTATGTTATGCTACCTTTATGTTATGCTACATTTATGTTTATGCTACCTAAGTTATGTTTATGCTACCTAAGTTATGTTATTCTACCTTTATGTTATGCTACATTTATGTTTATGCTACCTAAGTTATGTTTATGCTACCTAAGTTATGTTTATGCTACCTAAGTTATGTTATGCTACCTTTATGTTTATGCTACCTAAGTTATGTTATGCTACCTTTATGTTAATGCTACCTAAGTTATGTTTATGCTACCTAAGTTATGTTATGCTACCTTTATGTTATGCTACATTTATGTTTATGCTACCTAAGTTATGTTATGCTACCTTTATGTTTATGTTACCTAAGTTATGTTTATGCTACCTAAGTTATGTTATGCTACCTTTATGTTTATGCTACCTAAGTTATGTTATGCTACCTAAGTTAAATAAAACCCTTTCTGTTAACTACTACTTGTGTGTATGCCCCTTTGTTGTCATGGCCGTGTGGTCCGGTTCGTGGGGGCTCGTCCGTCCAAATTTAAGTTGTTTGAGGCTGTATTTGTTACATATAAATTATGGTTTTGTCTGACACACGATGTTTCTGAGGGATACATTTTGGAGCAGCAGTGGGTACATTGCCCTCTAGTGGTGTCTGCTGAGCTCTCAGTCAGCACCGGACAAGAATCTGAGTGAATTTGAACTAATACTGATACAACTTGATGACTCACAGAAAGTTCATCAAAAATTCTGCATCAACCATTTTGTTACAATTTAGTTGGCGCGACAGAAAAGGTTTGAGAACCACTGATGTAAGCTGAGCTGTGGGCCGACACTGAGATTGTTGCAGAGCTGCATTGGACTGTAAAGAGACACAAACATATTTATTATTATTTATTATGTGGGACTGACTTCTTCTGGTGGCTGCAGGAAAAGGAAGATAAAAAGACATAATAGTTTCCCTGCAGAGATTAAACTGCCACATGTCTGTAACTCCAGTAAAGTCTCAACCTGGAGGAGGAAACACGACCTCCCAAACAGAGCTGCCGGAAGGGGCGGGGCTATGACGTCACACTCCTGAAGTGAAACTTAATGTTTGTTGAGCGACAGTCGAGACGAGTCTCTGTGTTTCTGTCCAAAGAAATATTAACTCTGCTCGTCGGGGTTTTCTCAACAGCTGACCCACAAACTGGTGAGTGACAGCTGATGATATTTACTGTGTTTCAATAACTGGTGTCAACTCAAAACTCTCATCAAACAGGAAGTTACACTCTTTTTATTTCATTACGACACGAGGTCAGATGGCCTCAAGTGAAGACTGACGAGGAGTAAAGTCAAATGAAAGATGATTAATGATTAATTATGTTTTTAGTGACTCTTTGACTTATTATTATTCAAAGCCTGTTGTTGCTCATTCATTTGTGGAAGGTTTAATGTTCCAAGTAGTTTATTTAAGAGTCACTTTTATGTATTTCTGATGTATATAGTAATTTGTAATAATTGGTAAATATGGCATTAATCTCCTTGGAGTTAAAACAATGGAGGCAAAAAGCCAGACTCCTCTGTGAGTCACAGGGAGGTAAAGGTGAGGTTTTCACCCACAGAGCTGCAGGTAAGAGGCGGAGCCACAAGGAAGAGGCGGAGCCACACTGAAGAGGCGGAGCCACACTGAAAGAGAGCCTCTACGTCACACTCCGGAAACGAAACTTAAGTTGGTCAGAGTGGCAGAAACACTGCAGTCGAGACAAGTCTCTGCTTTTCTCTCAGAGACAATTCAAAGTGACGTCATCAGGTGTTTGTCAACAACACAACGGAGTCTCTTCCAAACACTGGTGAGTACATCTGATCATATTTACACCTTTAATAACCAGGATGAACACAACACTTTACCTTTACTCAGGCAGGAAGTTCCTCTCTTATCACTTCATACCTGATGAATTATTAACAATATAACTATGGCCGTCTGTCCAAAGTCCCACTACACAGAAACTCACTTTAACAGCTTTAAACTGTCTCAGGAGGACTTTAGTAACTAGGAACTGAATCTGTGGTTTTAAGTTCAGTCTCACTCCGACTTTCCTGCTTTTGTTACTGTTCATGGATCACTTCCTCTATTTCCTCTAGTGGTTTCACAATAAGAGATTTCTACCAGGCTTTTATTGTGAAGCCGCAGGAGGAAATGTGATGTGTTTGTCATCACGTCAGCAGCTTTGTTGTCAGTGCTGTTCTTTAACTCACATTGGACTCATTCTGTGCTGCTTTGCAAGAGGAGCAAGGTTGAGTCTGTCGGCACCACTTTGATCTGGGTTGTTTACTCAAAAGTTAAAAAGATATAAAAAGAATCACACGTTTCCTTTTTTAAACAAATAATTAAACAATTTATTATTATTATTTTCCTCCACAATGGGTGTAGATATGGCTGCTGCCAGCAATCTGCTGTCTGAAGATCAGTTCCTGTGCTCCGTCTGCCTGGATGTGTTCACTGATCCAGTCAGCACACCATGTGGACACAACTTCTGCAAGAAGTGCATCAATGATTACTGGGATACCAACAACCAGAACATGTGTCCGATGTGTAAAAAGGTTTTCATCTCCAGACCTGAGCTGCTCGTCAACACCTTGTTCTCTGAGATGGTTTCTCAGTTCAGACAGTCGGCTCAACAGAAAGCCAGCAGCAGCAGCTCAGAGCAACAAGAGTCCAAACCAGGAGAAGTTCCCTGTGACGTCTGCACTGGAACCAAACTGAAGGCCCTGAAGTCCTGCCTGGTGTGTCTGGAGTCCTACTGTGAGACTCACCTGGAGCGTCACCTGACAAGACCAGGCCTGAAGAGACATCAGCTGATGGACCCTGTGGAGAACCTGGAAGACAGGATGTGTACGAAGCACGATAAACCTCTGGAGCTGTTCTGTAGGACCGACCAGACGTGTGTCTGCATGCTCTGCACTGTGGTAGACCACAAGATGCACAATGTTGTTCCTCTGAAAGAAGAATATGAAGGAAAGAAGGTCAAGCTGGAGAAGACAGAGGCTGAACTTCAGGAGATGATCCAGAAGAGACGACTGAAGATTCAGGAGGTCAAACACAAAGTGGAGCTCAGTGAGGAAGATGCAGACAGAGAGAAAGCAGAAGGTGTTCAGGTCTTCACTCATCTGAAGGAGTCTGTTGAGAGAAAACTGAACGAGCTCATCAATACGATAGAAGAGAAGCAGAGAACAACAAAGAAACAGGCTGAAGACTCCATCAGAGAGCTGGAACAGGAAATCTCTGAGCTGATGAAGAGAAGCACTGAGGTGGAGAAGCTCTCCCTCTCTGAAGACCACCTCCACCTGCTCCAGAGTGTCCAGGCCCTAAACATCCACCATCCACCACCCACCAAGGACTGGTCTGAGGTCAGTGTTCCTCCAGCATCATATGAGGGGACTGTGGTGAGAGCTGTGTCTCAGCTGGAGGAGACTCTCAGTAAAAAGATGAAGAAGCTGGTTAAAGCTGAGATGAAGAGGGTCCAGAAGTTTGCAGTGGATGTGACTCTTGATCCTAAAACAGCTCATCCTCAACTCATACTGTCTGCTGACGGGAAACAAGTGAAACATGATGATGAGTGGGGGATTCTCCCAAACAACCCAGAGAGATTTTCTAAATGTGCTTGTGTCTTAGCAAAGCAGAATTTCTCTTCAGGCAGATTTTACTTTGAGGTTCAAGTTAAAGAAAAGACTAATTGGTTTTTAGGAGTGACCAGAGAGTCGATCAACAGGAAGGGACTAATCACACCGAGACCTCAGAATGGTAACTGGACCATATGTTTAACAAATAGAAATGAGTATCAAGCTCTTGATGACCCTCCAGTTGTTCTCTCCCTGAAGTCTGGTCCTCAGAAGGTGGGGGTGTTTGTGGACTATGAGGAGGGTCTGGTCTCCTTCTATGACGTAGAAGCTGCAGCTCTCATCTTCTCCTTTACTGGCTGCTCCTTCAAGGATAAACTCCTCCCATTCTTAGGTCCTGGTTTTAATGATGGTGGTAAAAACTCTTCACCTCTGATCATCTCTCCTGTTGGAGTAAACTAATCACTCTCTTTGTTTATTGTAATGATTTTATTCATAGACGAGAATAAATGTACATATTTTGTGTGAATATGATGCAGTTTAACTTTACATCTTATTTCATACAGAGTCTGTTTACTGTGGTGATTGATTTACACGTCATCAAGACACTTTATTAAATGTATCCCGTTACATATGAACACATTGATCTCTTAAACTCTGCATCATGACACATTATATGGAGAATATTAATTTAAACCTTTGTTAAATCCACATGTTTGTATTTCCACTTCCAGAAGAAAGTTCCTTCTTTAAAGACACAAAATACAAGAAGCTGAAGTTTGACTTTGACTAAATCAGCTAAACAAATAATATGTGATGTTCAGCCACAGAAAACATATAAAGCTTAATTTAAGAGCGAGGCCCAATACATGTTTATAGTGTTTACAGAATACAGTACGTGTTATTGTGTTATTAGAGTTGTAGGTTTAGGATTTATTAATAGGCTTGAGTCAAAGATGGCTGCTACTGCCTCGAGGGATGTGAGTATTAATATGACTTGGAGGAGTTGATTCATTGAGGCTGACATGACTTCAGGTTTCAGTAAGACACAATAAATCAATGTGATTGTCTGATATTAAATCATTCACTAATACAGCTTCAGATGACAGAGATCTAATATTTAGGAGTCCACAGTTAATGTTGTGATGGCTCTTGGATTGAATTGGTGCGCCTAAAGTGACACTTTCACATTCAAGCCTGCAGTGTAGACACGACCACATACAGGACATGGTATCTGTCAATCGTCAGTTCCATCTACGACCCGTTAGGATTCATGTCACCATTCACCTTGCTACCAAAACTGCTGTTGCAAGAAACGTGTAGAACAAAACATGTCCACAGATGACCCTATTCCACAGACATTCTCACAACAATGGACAGGAATGGCTGCTGGACCTGGAGAAGGAACTTAAAGTGGACCGCTGCATCAAACCAAAGGACTTCAGAGGACCCATACATGTACAACCGTGGCTATGGCACGGTGTCCTATTTAAGGTTGGAGCGCCAGTATAAAAACGGACATCCTGCATTCATGTTAGACATTAAAACGGACAACAATTCCTCGCCTTGAACGAGCTGCAGGAACGACAAAAGTGGACAAAGCCGCAAAGAAGTTTAGTATCCGGGGACGTGATCATTGTCATGGATCCAACTGCTCCTCGTGGATCATGGGAAGAGTGACCAAGACAAAAAAGGACTTGTACGTGTACTACAGTTAAAGACAACGACAGGACCGTTGGAGCGGCCAATATATATATATATATATATATATATATATACATAACATTGTATCACGCGTTGATAACACCTGACAAAGAAAGAAGGAACGAAATCAGACTTGTTTTGTTTTCATGACTCCTTTTTTGATTAATGTAATTGTGCAGACCTTCCCAATTAGGGGCCGGTGTGTAGGAGCCATTCGTCATGTCTGTGTATTATATGTTTGAATGTGGAGCTTACCTCAGGTTGACCACAGGGGGGCAGTGTGTATCAGTGTGGCAGGTAGTTTATATATGGGGCACAGGTGCAACCGACAGATGTAACGATGCACATGTAACCGCAAACAAGACACACCAGAGGGAGACCGGGAAACTAATAGATATCAAGTTGTATTGTCAGTTGTGAACTGTAATTAAACGGGAACATCACCCAAAGAGACGAACGGCCTGGGATCTCTTTGTGAAAGCGAGTAAGGAACAGGATCTTCTCCCCCAGCCGAGTGGGGGGGTACGGGGGTGGCTAGTCAAACTTTGCAGAGAGACGGTTCACATAATGGATTATGATTTGAAGTTCACGATGATGATGAGAAGTTTAAATCGTTCAGCTGCATCATTCCAACAAGAAAATCATCTTGAAAGGGCTTTTCTTTTTTAGGCAAACCTGAAACTTTTCATTTGTGCTGTGTGCCATCTTCATTTCCTCTTAACCAGGAACATATATCGTGGATATTAACACAATTGAACACATCTCGCCTTTTATTTGAACACCAAAATGATTCAAATCGACTTTGTGGTTGCAGAGATACACCCTTAAAAATAAGTCTGTTTGTAAAAGGTTAACACACAGATGTGTTATCGATCTTCTCTTCAAACACTTGGCGTGAACGGTTCCATTAATGCTGCGTTCGTATCATATCTGTTTATTGGGAGACAGATAGGAGACGGATTCATCTTCACCAGATCTTCCAGATGGTAGGAGATATGGACTCCCAGATATTTAAAGCCATAGAGAGACAATTTAAATGGAGATCTTATGCTGTTATCTGGGTCTCTACTGCCTCCAAGTGGTAGGTCAGTAGATTTACCCAACTTATAAATGTATTACCCAGAGAAGGGACACTAGCTCTAGAGTGAGCCATTCGCCTTTTACGTGATCTGAAGGTACGGGTGCGTTCAGGGACTACTGATAAGCCCCGACATTAGGACTCTTTCATGTTTTGGGGTTAGTGAACGAGGAGGATGGTCCACTCAGTAGAAATCTACAGACAGACCATGCGGCTTTAAGAGAGATTGTATAACATATATTCTTTCACCATTTATACTTTTTATTTCATTGAATTTCTATATTGTCTGTTTTTTGTTTTGTTTTCATGTTTTACATAAACATCTTTCAATGGCTGTTCTGTCTTTGTGTTATTACCATAATTACTCAATAACATTGGTTCAGAAGGCTTCATAACTATATGACATATTGTTTTAAACGGTGACTTCAAGCATTGAATCCTTTATCTTATTCATAAATCTCTGCCCCATCAAGCAAACTCTGATATTTTTATATCAACAGAAATATATTGAGCAATGACAATGACATTAGTAGGAACCAACTAGTGCTTTAGCATCCTTTTTTTAGGAACTCTTTTTTAAAGATGAACTCATACCTGCAGTCTGTTATATTGGCCTTATTATTAAATAAACCTGTGATACTGCTCTTAATGACCCCCTGACCTTTTGATAACCCTTTTGTTTTAATGGTCATTCTGGAGGGCCGTTGAACATACATAATTAAAATAATATACATATTTTTCTTCAAGAACTTCACCGTGTAGATTCAACCTTTCTGACGAAGACTGCGTAATCTGATATAAAGCTCCAGAACAGCTTTCATTGTCCGGTCCTCGGTTTCATCTCTCTGGAATAAATACTTTTGCATCCCACGTTTTTCTTTCTGGAAGCCGCTGAGCTCTGCAGTTTCGCTCTGCGACGACACAAAAGCAAAACCCCCCTGAATTGTGCTCGCCGGGGCGGCCAATGAGCTCGGAGCGGCGGTGGTGGCTCCGTGTCCGCCGGCAGGCCGGCCGGGGGGGCCAGTTTACAGCCGGACTCCTGTGGGTGTCAGGAGAATTTTCCAATCCGTCACTCATTGTACCAATTGTCTATAAAGATTCCTGTGCGGGTGCGTCTCTGCCTTCAGGGCTATTGAATTACAAACCACAGCCCATGAAACAAAGAGATGAACGACGACGAAGATTTCAAGGTAACCACTCGGCGTCTAACTTTCTCTTTTGTCTTTCAAGCACAAAAGAATGTGAATGGATACCTTTGGCTTCAGATACGTGATTCCTCTTTACCACCATTTTCTTTCATTCTTCGTTTTCCTTTGTTGTTGTTGTTGTTGTTGTTGTTCCAGGGTAGAAGCAAAGACCAAATAGACGGCACAGGGATGAGCCTGCAGGGCAACGGGAAGGGCGTGAGGGTGACGGGGAAAAACGTAGCTCGGGTGGACTGGGGCAGCAGGAGAGGAGGTCCGTCCATCGTCCACTCTCCCACCCGCACCCCTTTGCCAACAGACGTCGCCCCCACTGTGATCTCCATCGGGCCCCTGCCTCGCAGGGCCCCGGAGCCGATGGAGGACCCCGGGACGGACAAACCGGCCGCTGGGGGGGATTGGACCACGAAGGCGTCCCGCGTGGATTCAGGCGTCAACCGGCAGACCATGGAGGAGCTGAAGACCCTGCTGAGGGACAGTCCTCTGCTCAGCATCCAGGGACGAGACGACGGGAAGCCGGGGAGTCCTTACACATACCTGCATGGAGGTGGAGGAGGTGGTGGTGGTGGTGGTGGTGGTGGTGGTGGGAGGCCCGACGCACGACTGGGCGACGGGAACCCCAACAGGATGTTCAGCACCTTCAAACCCCAGTGTGACGCTTCCGGAAGGGGGCCCCGGTCCAGAGACGGCTCGTCCGCCGTGGATTCATCCAGCTCCGTCAGGTCCGACTACAACACAAATAGTCGGCCCGGAGTTCGGGACAACGCGCATGCGACCGCCGGCTCCTGGGGAGAGACCGGAGCTCCTCGTACAGGTCGGTGACGCTCCGGATCGAATACTTAAAGTCTCGTTTGAAACACATCTCCTCTTACAAAGTTAAAGGGGAGCCGATGGAGATGCTGAGCTTCAGTTGTGTGAGGGGGAAGTCTCTTCTCCATCTTTGTCTCATTCCGGTTCTGGTTTTTGAGTTGGACCTGGACTCAGTTATTGATGGAAATGTACTTTATTTTAATTTTACTCGTGTACTTTTTAACTGATTTGTCAGAGTTAACTTGATCTGCGGCTGAAGGATTGGAACTTCTTTTCATCCCTAAGAGACTCCTTGATCTTTAGTTGTACTATTTTGAGTTTATTTTTAGTGCCCAACGGACACACTGGGTGTTTGGGGCCGATACTGATGTAGATATTTGGCAATTAAAAAAAATTAATCTAATAACAGTGTGTTGGGCACTAGTAAATTGTTTACTTTACATTAATAATCTTTGTATGTATTATTAACTTAACTAACCAGAGCAAGACATTTAACATGACAGCTCGTCAGTGGTGACACTGGTTCTACATCTTCTCAAAACCCAGTTTGTTATTGGTCGACATAGACACGGATACTAGTATATATATTTTATATATATACATTATATATATATATATACATTTTATGTATATATAAAATGTATATATATATATTATATATATTATCTGCGCTAATTAAATATCAGCTCTTGATCCACTGAAGCTTTGACTTTTAGAAATACGAAAGGTTAACATGGATTTATGTAGGTTATTTATTTTTTTGGGATGGACTCTGCAAAGGTTATCGAACGCTTTCTGCAGATATTTCCCAAAAACTCTCCTTCCTCAGATAACGGACGCGAGACCGTCGAGATCTTCGGGAACCAGAAGTTCATCGCAGCCATGGAGCAGATCAAGCAGCAGATCACCAGAGAAAACGTCAACTTTGTCCGCTTTGAGGCCACCGACCTCCACGGGGTGTCCCGGTCCAAGATGGTGCCCGTCCGCTTCTTCCACGTAATCAGCTGACCTGTCTGTCTGCCTGTCTGCCTGTCCCTTCTTTTAACATTCTTATCAAGGCTTTAATATGGGCGTTGCGTCCACAGGAGAAAGCGGTGTATGGGGTACCGATGCCGAGAAGCTATTTGGAGCTGACCCTGAGCCCTCAGAGCAACGAAGTGGACAATGCCAACGCCGCCAACTTCAGCAGCGACGTCCTTCTGATCCCCGACCTTTCGACCTTCAGGGTCTTACCCTGGGCCGAGCAGACGGCCCGGGTCATCTGCGACCCCTGCGCGGTGACGGGGATCCCCCTCCGCACTTCGCCTCGCCTCATCGCCAAGCAGCTCCTGGGCCAGCTTCAAAGCCTCGGCTTCTCGCTGTACTCGTCCTTCACCTACGAGTGCTGCGTCCTCGGGGCGCCGGACCGGATCGGACCGAAGACCCTCCTGTTCCCGGCCACCACCCTGCTCGGCAACCACGACCTGCCCTTCTTCCAGCAGCTGGTGGACGGCATGTACTGCATGGGCGCGGACGTAGACAGCATCGCGTCCGCCAGCGGGCCCGGCCAGATGGAGATCAACCTGAGGCCCGAGTTCGGCATCGCCGCCGCGGACAGCGCCTTCACCTTCCGCACCGGCATCAAGGAGATGGCCCGTAAGCACAGCTACATCGCCAGCTTCTTCACCGACGACGGGCTGTACAACGCCGGGGTGCTCTCGCACAGCTTGTGGGACGCCAACGGGCGGCGAAGCCTCTTTCTCGGCGGGGAGAAAGCCGGCGAGCTGTCCGAGATCGGCAGGAAATGGCTGGCGGGGCTCCTCGCCCACTCCGCGGCCCTGAGCTGCCTGATGGCGCCCGGCCTGAGCTGCCGGAGCCACATGGCCAAGACCATCAAGGACCCCAAGCGGATGCTGTACGCCACGTGCGGCTGCAACGACAACAGCAGCTCCTTCAACGTCAAGTGTCACGGCGGCCGGGAGACGCACATCGACAACAAGCTGGGCTCGGCCATGGCCAACCCTTACATCGTGCTGGGGGCCACCGTGGCCGCGGGACTGGACGGCATCCGGCGAAACCTGAACCTGGACGGCGGCCCGAGCAAATCCCCGGGTCAGCAGAGGGACTTCGCCGTTCCCGTGAAGCTCGACGACGCCCTGGAGGCGCTGGGGGAGGATCACGTGATCCGCGGCGCCCTCGGGGAGCCGTTCATTCAGTATTTCATCGCCATGAAAAAGTTTGAGATCGAAACCCAAGAGCTGGACGACGAGAGGAACAAGTGTCTGGAGTATTTCATCTAGAAACCCGTTTGTGAAACGGCGAAAACACGCAAATAAAAGCATGAAAACCAGCTTGAATAGCTTTTTATTTTATATATTATGTCAATACTTTATTACGATAAGATAAGATAATTCTTTTGCGGGATTATTATCATATCATAATTATTTCAGAATTGTACACCCTCAATGTGAAGTTTTGTTGTTCTAATATATATATATATATATATATATATATATATATATATATACAATTTAATTAAAGAATAATACTGATGCAGCTGCTGTCTGAAGTATTACATTATTAACCAATACAATATGTGTTCTTGAGTAAGCTACAATATGCTGTTACACTCATGCTCAGAAATGTGTCTCTCCATCTTTAATCTCGTCATTGTTTTTACTTCCTGCCGTTTAATGATAATTACACCCTCTTGCGGCCGCTAGTTACATCTTATTGCATTCAAGCGTTCACAAAAAGAAAAGGACACGAGAAATAAAAAATAAAAAGCATGCGTGCTGTGTGTGTTTATTTACAAACAGTTCAGACTTGGCGTTGCTCAGACACGGCACACATTTATTTTTAACGCGGGCCTAGAGTCCGTTTGTTAAAAATGACAATATCGTTCATCAGAAATATAACGGGGACAAAATGATTCATCCTGAGATAAACTGCTGTTTTATTCTTGACCTTGAAACTTCAATATTGTGTTGACTGACCCCTAGTGGTGACATGCAGGTAATCCCCCTTGTAACAACCACGTCATATGAGAATGAAGGCGAGTGCCTGCTTCATGTCCGAGTAACAGTCATTAATCATGAGTCGAAACTAATACCTTATTGAAAGTGAAACCCTTACTGACATATTGTACGTCAAAATCGTCAAAAGATGAGAAAATGCACAACGTTGAGCCGCGCTACAAAACCCATATTTCACAAATGAGACAAATTACATGAAAAGACCAAAAAACAACAATGATGTCAATACTTTCTTACTTCCCAACACCGGCTCTATTTAAATATATATGTATATATATATATATTTATATATATATATATATATATATAAATATATGTATACATATATATATATATAAATATATATTTATATATATATATATATAAATATATATATATACATATAAATATGTATATATATATATATAAATATAAATATATATATATATATATATAGGATTCTTGATGAAATGAAGAAAAAAAAAAACCTGAGTTTGGCAAGATGTTTTTTTTTGTTGCTTTGTTTTGTTTTTATCTGTCTGGCACTTATTTGTTTTTTGCTTCATGTTTAATAAATGTTAGTTAACGAAATTTGGTGGCTGGGCTTCATCTGAAGCGTGACTCTAACATAAAAAGGAATAAATCAATCAATGTCTGTCTCTGTGTGGGAGCCACAATAAAATCCAGAACCGACGCCGTTCCTCGGGCGCCGGCGGCCACCTCCTCGTCACCGGCTGGGCTCTACTTGTTCTTGCCCATTAGATTTCCTACTCGCTGCATGAACCGTCCCAGTTTGTTGTCGGCGCCGCTTTGCGTCTGGTGCGCGGAGTCGTTCCGGTTCAGGGAGGAGCGTCCGTCTCTTTCCGAGGGCGACGCGCTCGCCCCCGTGATTTCGGTGTTGAGCATGTACTCGAAGCGGCTGTAGACTTTGGCTTTCCGGGTGTGGTAGACGATCGCCGCCTCGTCGTCCACAGCGCTCCTCGAGCCCCGCTCCTGCTCAGCCACCACGGAGGGCGTCTTTTTTTTGCTGGAACGCTGAGAAGACGATCTCGTGAACGGAGACCTCGGCGTCTGCGGCGCCGCCGGGCCGGCGGGTGCCTCCTGCGACCTGGAGGCGCTCGGCGATGGAACTCTCTTGGCTGGCTGCTCTGCCGCGGGCGCCTCCAAACGGTCCGCCCTGGAAACTTGGTTCGACCCCAAGGAGCTTTGCGATCTCAGCGACCCCTTCCTCTGGAGGGACTTCTCGTCTTTCTTGTGCGCTTTCTTTTCGTCCTGTAAAAGCAACGCCGAGACTTTCATCCTCAAGGAGCTCTTCCGTTGAAGGGGCGAGTCCTGGCGCTGTTTTTTCTTTTTCTCCCCGTGACCATTCTTAGCCTCCAGCGAGTGCTGAGGTCCTGCAGAAGGGTTTAAGATCTTGGGGACAGTTGGCACCTCACTGGAGGTTGATTTCTTTCTTTCCCGTGGAGCAGCCAAGTCGGAGCTGTTGGCCACTGTGCTTATAGAGCCCAGGCTTCCTCTGGATTCATCCGTGCACTGTGAGTCTGCAGGTATGCTGGATTTAACAGAGTCCTCCTTTGGGACATCATTCTCGTCTTTGCAAACCTCCTCACTTTCGTCTCTGAATGCAGCCGAGTCCGAACTGTTTACGCGCGAGCCCTCTCCTTTCTCTTCCGGGATCTCAGTCAAGGCCTCCATCGCCCTCGGGTGTTGGAGGCCGCTGGGCTGCAGGTGAGAGAGCTTGAGCGACGGATTGTTCATCGTCATGTCGAAATCAGCGGCGGAGGTGGTCCTGGTGAGGGGCTCGTGCCAGTCGTACGTCTGCATTTTCCTGCGATCTGGAGCCGATGCAACGTCGTGGTGGGAGGCGGAGCGCTGGGCATCGGTGAGCGTTCGCTTGCTGTCTTTGTGGTCGGCCGGTTCTGGACCGTACCCATTTTGCACATTCGGTTCTAATTCCGCCGCACTCTGCCTCATGTCCAGACCCCACTTATATTTAGGTCTTTCCAGAGGCTGATACACAGACCTCAAGGACTCTTGGCTCTGCCTGAGGTTGGTGTAGTCCTGCAGACTGAGTCTCTTCTTCCTCATTTCCTCCACCCTGGACTTAATGCCCTTCATCCTGTTGTGAATCAGCTGCGGCTGATGCTCGTTTAAGGCGGTGTGACTGCTATACGGAGATATCATTGACGCTATTGTGTCGCACGATGCATCGAGAGGCACTTCGCTGTCGTTAAAGTACGTGTCCATCTTCCACCTGTTGAGGGACGTCTCAGAGTTGAACGGGATCAGATTCTGGTCCGCTCCGTAGCGAGTCTGGTGCCTGAGGTGCTGGTGAGACAACCGGTTCGGTAGCACGTCGCCAACCCCCCTTGGGTTAGGTCCCGGCTTCTCTGGAGCGAAAGAGTCCGCCACGTCATCGGTCCCCATCCTCGGCCGAGTCAGGGAGTGTAACTTCTGCAGGTCGCCGGCGTAGCTGTGTCCCCGCATCAGATTCCCCATGTCGAAGCAGTGAGACTGATGCAGCCTCTCCTGCATGCTCAGGCCCCTGGTCATACCGGCGGCGTTGCCGAACCGATCGTTGTGGGCGCTCCTTATGCCTTGCGTTACTTTGGGTCGCATGTGAAGCTGGTGCAGGGCGAGCAGGCTGGGGCTCTTCTGGGCTATGAGGTCTCTCAGGTACTGGACGGGTGACCTGTCCCTGGGAACCGTGGAGCGAGCGTACAGTCTGCGAAACTCCTCGTCATACGAGCCGACCAGCTGACCGGTGATCACCAGGGCCATGCTGAGGTTGATCTTCTCAAACGACCACGTGTAGCTGAAAGGGAAAATCCAGTCGTCAGAGAACCAGCAGAGGTGATGACGATGAATAGATTTTACATGGTACCAATAAGAAAGTGATGAAAATATGGTTTACCTAAAGACAAAAGCCTCGAAAATCTCAACGTGCAAATAAGTTCTGCGGGACCGGCGGATTTAGTGATGCAATGGACGGGCGCAATTTATTCTGAAAACCCAGTTTTGCGAACATAGGACCATGACCAACTGGCGGCTGTTACTACACGTGTAGCTTCTCCAGGATAGCGGGAGCTAGCGGGAAGATGCAGAGTTAGCGGAACCTTTAATAACTTGGTTTCTCTTCAGAATACGGTCACGGATTTCTACGCCTGGTCGAGAACCTTCTAGATGCGTTCACAAGACAACCAGACACAGGATGCATGTTGATGCAAGATGCAAACAGGGCCCAAGACCAATAGAGTACTGGATCTGTGGATTTGTGGATTTGTGGTCAATACTCCCAATCATATTTTTTAATGGAATAGCAATGATCAATTCTTGTCAAAAAAAGGTCTCTAACACAGTCAGAAAAAGGTTTCACTAATGCAGGCAGGACAAAGTCCGTTAACAAATATGCTGCGATTTGATTGGACTAAACACCCGGAGATACTGTTGGACTGCAGCAACAACGCGGCAACGTTCTTGCAGGGATTGCGGGAGGCAAAACCCCCAAAAAACTAGTGGGTTTGATAGTCGACTTTCTGTGAAACCTCTACAGTTTACACAAAAAGTTTACTAAACAAGAAAAATCCAGGAGAATCCAGAAAAAAACAAGAGGCAGCAAATTGCCTTAAAATAAAGGATGGGCATTCGAGCGTGACTTAAAGAATAAAGAAGGGCCTCGGTTTTGACGTCATTGTTTGTGTAAAAGGGATAAAGGTAGGACCGACTCACCTGTATGTTCCATACAACACCGTTCGGCAGTCCACCAGAAGAAACCGTTGCTCCAAATCTCCTTGAAACTTCACCCCGGACTGGCACTGGTACCGCTGCCCGTGAACCGTCCGAACGCGGATGTTCTGGTGGAGAAAACCAACCAAAAAGGAGTCACGGGGGTAGAAATCAGAAAATTAACCAAGTTATGTTTTTTTATGTGCACGGGTGTTTTTTCAAATCAGTACATTTCTTTTTTCGTGCAGGTGCACAACAGCTTTTTGGCCACTCGGGGGCAGTGTTAACATCACTTTTTTTTTTGCTTGAAGCTGTAAACAGAGTAAACAGTTTTCGTAAAGTTCCTTTCCCACGCTGCGACGAGAATGTTTTGGATAAAGCGTTGATTGTAAAAAGTTTAGCTCGAACTCACTGACCGACCAGTTAGGTTTAGGAATTTTAAAAAAAAAATCATCCGACACAAATGAGTACATGAGTCAACCGAGATCCACACACACCCTTTGTCATCCCCAACAAGACCAAACTTGTGTGTCGGTTTTCCCCGAGGCAGTGCGCATGTTTTACTTTTTTTTTTTTATGGCTACCGGCGAAGCAATTGGATCTCGTGATGCGTTCGCTCTGACGCACCCGGCGTTGTTTTGACTGTATTCTCGTCACGATTGTCGTCTAACAGGAACATCCAGCCGCCGCTGACTGATCTGTCCCGCGGCGGCCCGCAAACCGTGATAATGAAAGGCCGTTCAAAATTGCCGGTTAAAGTGTTTTCATCGGGGTGTGTGGGAGCAAAATGTCAGATTTAATCCACCTAGACGCTTCCTGCCAACAGAAGAAAGGTCATGCCAGAGGCGAAGCTTCCTCCTGCAGGAACACCGGAGGAACACGAATGCAGGAGGAGGAGCATGAAGAAGGCTGGTTGTGTGGTACATATGTGGCTTCTCTCTCTCCGTTCATCTTGTAGACCGGACAGGAAAGTGACCAGCAGCAATACCTACATCTTAATATCCTCCCTCTTGAAATAAATGGTGTGAATTTGGGCTTTATTGTTGTTTTTAACAAGGTAAAATAACATCGGTCGTTGCGTTACAATGAGAACGGGGAACCTCGTGAGAACCTCGTTCTTGTTGTTTTATTGATTGTTTTTTTATTGTCATTTTAGTTATGTTTATTGTATAGCTTTTAGGATGTTTTAAAAATGTTATAAAGCGCTATATAAATTAAATGCATTATTATTATATTTATTATTATATAGATTAAATGCATTATTATTATGAAAATATTGATCCAGAACGCAAAAAGCAGATGAAAAATCCACAAGGTACCTTTAAAACACGGCTTTTGAAGCACTGATAAATTGTCAGAATTTGCTTTTATTACACTTCTTCTTTTCAGACTATTTTACGAGGTCTCTTTACGTCTGTAGATTTTAATATATATATATATATATATATATATATATATATATATATATATATATATTCATAGATATCTAAAATCCCATCACTAAAAATCTTTGACTCTAACATGTCAAAACATTTTTTTTAAATATTGTAGACTTCTATACAATCTGACTTGTTTTTGCAACCGGAGGACTTGCACCCTGCTGGCCATTAGAGGGAATGCAAGTGCATGTCAGCGCTATGAATTGTGGGTAATTCCTTTGCAGAAACACCTCCCTCGAGGTGTGCGTGTGGTGTTCCTCTCACCTTGAAGTCCTGGATGTTGATGCCCACCCTGCGCGACATGGTGAGGAAGCTCTTGAAGTGGGAGTCGTCCAGCAGGATGTAGACGACCACGCCCCTCAAGGTGGCGGTGATGACCTCTTTGAAGATGTCCACGTCGGTGAAGACGTCCATCGCTATGGCGACGATCTGAGGACGCAGTGGACATTTGGAAAGGCTTTGAATGCAGAAAACAAAAAAGTCCAGATTCCTTGCACCCACTCCCTGTTTTCCGATGAACGTCTTCACGCTTGTTTCACTTAAAGCTGTCGTCCAATCAGCACTCAGCTATCTTTAGTAAAGGTCGTGCATTCAACATTCTACTGATGGAAAAGTACCGACGATGAGTTCATTTCCAACGTTTGATGTAACCTTTGATCCATAAAAGGTGAGGTGCAGGACGCAGCAGGTCTGACCTTCAGAGGAGGATCATCCATTCAGATGCTGTGACGTGTTGCTGCTCGTTTCTACTTTCAATGGTGGAACGTAAACACAATAGAAAAAAGACTGCTGTGTCAACAAAGAGAGGAGGAGCTCCGGTAACAGAGAGAGAGAGAGAGAGAGGGAGAGATAAAGAGAGGGGGAGAGAGGGAGGGAGGGAGAGAGAGAGAGGGGGAGAGAGAGAGAGAGAGAGAGAGAGAACGAGAAAGAGAAAGAGAGATGGAGAGGGAAAGAGAGAGCAATGGAGAGACAGAGAGAGAGAGAGAGACACTCTTTTCACTTTACTTGATTCTTTTTATACGACGGTACTTATAATGTTCTATATAAAAAGTGGAGCCAGCATAATGAGTAC
Organism: Cyclopterus lumpus; assembly: GCF_009769545.1. Classification (NCBI taxonomy): domain Eukaryota; kingdom Metazoa; phylum Chordata; class Actinopteri; order Perciformes; family Cyclopteridae; genus Cyclopterus; species Cyclopterus lumpus. The sequence continues at coordinate 24,125,698 of NC_046966.1, forward strand.
TTTTACTTTTCCAAAGGGGTGTTTT
>NC_046966.1:24128222-24170722 GCF_009769545.1 Cyclopterus lumpus
CGGTGCCTTTCATCCCGATGTGCTCTCACCTGCCTCGCCTCCTGTATCTGTTTGCGCACCACCTCTTTGATGGTGGGCGTGTTCTGCCGCGGCGGGTTGAACAGCAGGCTGATGCTGGTGTCCTCGCTCTCCAGCGACACCTCGGGCCAGCCCAGGTCCAGGTCGGGCACCTCCTCGTCCGACTCGGTGGGGAAGTAGGTGGAGTGGCCGTCCTCGTCCACGGCCCGCTTCCTGTCGTTCTCGTCCTCGTCCTCGTCGTCCTCCACGACCGGCATCTCCGCATTCTGGAAAACGTACAGGATCTCCTCATCCGACAGGAAGTGGCTGATCTGCTCGGCCCGGAGGAACTCCTCGTAGGCCTCCTGGCCGCCGCACAGCAGGGCGTAGATGGCCAGGCGGTAGGACTCCTTGTAATGAGGCTGGATGTAAACCGGATCGCCATCTTCTTTCAGCGAGGACAGGCACGACAGGTTGGACTCCATGGATGCCGGATACCCCCCAGAGCCCCCTTTGAGTGGCTACGAGGTCCCTTTACCTCCAGCAGGGACAGGTGTGTGCGTGCGACTGCTACACGTGCACGCTCAGACACAGGACCGAACCCGACCGCGGTGCAACACACCTGAGCGAGGAAAAGAAGAGCCAGTTTACATATGCAGAGTGAGAACCTGTCCGTCAAGTGCGACTCACCAGCGACAGGTAAACAGCACGGAGGCACAAGGTTGACAGTCCTTCAACACTTACTTCATGTCCGAGGGAGCAGAGTCCTGAAGAGTCCTGAAGAGTCCTGAAGAGCCCTGAAGAGCCCTGAAGAGTCCTGAACCAGACCAGGTTAAACCCTCCAGAGAGCCTTTTTGTTTGTGTGCGTTTGCTCTCTGAGGCGCTGAAGGTGTGACGGACAGCTCGTCGGATACATACCTGCTCAGTTGGCTCCGCTGACAGCCCACAAAAAAACTGCGACAAGCCCCGCCCCCATCTCAGCTCACCTGTTTGTTGTTTTCGACGAGCGGGAGCAGGTTTTTTTGTTCATCCAATCAGCTGTCGGGCAGAGTGCATTTGAGCCTCAAAACACAGCTCCAGGTGTGCACGTGTGCTTCAGCCTGACGTTCACTGCTCCGCGTGGCCGAGTGGTCTTCACGCCTCCAGATTGTAGAAGAGTCCTCATCACAAATGTAGATGTTTGTGGAGGATAACCGTGCACCTCTAACGGCGCTTCTATCACAATGGAAGCAGAAGGTGAGTCTATAGAGTTAGCAGTGTGGGAACGAACCAGTTTAAACAATCAATCTAACCACTGAGTAGACTGCAGAGGACCAACTCAATATTTATATATATATATATATATATATATATATATATATATATATATATATAGCGCTTTTCTAGACACTCAAATATATAATCTATATATATACACAGTATATATATATATATAAAAAAATATATATAAATATTTATATATATATATATATACATATATATATATATATATATACAGTATATATATATATATATATATATATATATATATATATATATATATATATATAAAAATATTTATTTATATATATCCAAGTTGAAACGGCTTGGCTAGATGGAGGTTTGAATCATCTCCGGCTGAGGAAACATCTCCGGACCAGAATCTCCTCTCACGACCCATTTTTTTTACAGACTGGCATTTATGTGACGCCGTCTTTTTACCGCGTTATTATTTAATTGAAATTATTTCTCATTTATCGTATTTCTTACTTTGTTCCTAGAGTACTTTTTTGTTGTTATTATTGAATATAACCGCTGAATTAAAATGTTTGAACGGTCGTGTGTCCGAGGCAGAGAACAGACCAATCAGAGACGTCAGAAGGAGGTTGAGAGTTTATTGCCATCACAAAGCATTGGGGGGGGAGGGAGGGGGGGGGGACACTTCCTGTTTATAACAACTTTGATCTGACACCCACAGTTTCGGTCATCGTTTCCATGGCAACTTTGTACTCACTAGGTAAACCGCCCGAAACCTGATGTCGCCGATGAAATTTAAATTGTGTAATTAACAGGAATCATCATTAACATCAATGCTAACAGGCGTTCCACTAGCAAGGTGCAGCTTTTAAAACACTGAACATTTACATCTTGTTTATTTATTTATTTTGTATTGTGCCTTTCTCCCCCCCCCCCCCCCCCCCTCCCCCCCCCCCCCCACACCTCCCACCTACTGTGTCAAAAGTTGAATGACATGAATCTAAGAAAAGGAAATCTACCGTACGTTAGTAGCCACAAAGTCTCTAAAACTTTGCAAGTGGTCGTCCTGAAGTTCTTTAGACTACATCTACATAAACTTTAACGCCTCCTGGTTTCACACTCATGCTATGAACCCCCCCGCTTAGACGCAACCCCCCCCCCCCATCGTTTACTTCCTCGGCGGGGTCGGAGACTTCATGGATCGGGTTGGGGTGGGCGACTTGACGCCGCGCGATTGAGTCGGGGTTGGAGACTTTGGAGTCGGGGTTGGAGACTTGGGCACCGGGGTGGAGGCTGGAGTCGGGCTCTTCATGGACGCCGGGGTCTGAGACTTAGAAGGGGTCGCGGTCTTGGTGGGTGTGGCCGGGGACTTTGGCGGCGCGGGCGTGGCGGCCGCCGCGGGCGCTTTGGGCTGTCCCAGTTTGGGCTCGGGCAACTTCTCGCCGTGCTTGTAGACGCTGACGGTGATCTCCACGAACTCGCCGCCGTACTTGTTCCGCACGTTGATGCTGTACTTGCCGGAGTCGTCCGGCGTGACTTTGGTGATCACCATGCTGGCGAACTTGCCGCCCTCGAACGTGACCTTGGTGTGCTCGGTGGACGCGACCTCCTGCTCGTTCTTGAACCAGGAGACCTCGGGGGTGGGCTCGCCCCACACGGTGCAGGTCAGGCTCAGGGACTGAACAGGAGAGAGTCGAATCAAGTCAAAATGTATTCACAAAGGAAGGTTAAGTAAACATTTGACCATTGGTTAAGCCCCGCCCCCCCTCCTGCCCCCGCCAGTTAAAAAGATAAAGATAGAAGAAGATATTAAAGAAAACACTGTTCCTCTTTATTCACTGTTACAATCATTAAAACACATCCACCTTTAGTAGCTAGCGTAGCAAAGAAGTGCTAACGCTAGCTAATGATGTGCTAACGTATTCTGTTAATGTTTAGCTTCTCTCATCTCCTTCCAACGTCTCCGGAGGGGAACGAGTGTCACTCTCACATATTGTTTCACAAGCTCAAAAATACACAAAACTAGATGTATTTCCTCATAACTGCTCGCTTGCAATGACGTCAACAACAAAAACAAACAAATACATTTAATAATGAATGTACGACAATGTCGTGTTGATTCGTTTCAACGTGTTCAGCTTCCTCACCTTCTCCTCCATGATCGTGACCACGTCAGGAAGACCGCCGACCACTCTGCCCCGGTCTGAGGAGAGAGATGTACAAGAAGTACTACTATGTACTGACAAGAAGTACTACTATGTACTGACAAGAAGTACTACTGTACTGACAAGAAGTACTACTATGTACTGACAAGAAGTACTACTGTACTGACAAGAAGTACTACTGTGTACTGACAAGAAGTACTGCTGTACTGACAAGAAGTACTACTATGTACTGACAAGAAGTACTGCTGTACTGACAAGAAGTACTACTGTGTACTGACAAGAAGTACTGCTGTACTGACAAGAAGTACTACTGTACTGACAAGAAGTACTACTGTGTACTGACAAGAAGTACTGCTGTACTGACAAGAAGTACTACTATGTACTGACAAGAAGTACTGCTGTACTGACAAGAAGTACTGCTGTACTGACAAGAAGTACTACTGTGTACTGACAAGAAGTACTGCTGTACTGACAAGAAGTACTACTATGTACTGACAAGAAGTACTGCTGTACTGACAAGAAGTACTGCTGTACTGACAAGAAGTACTACTGTGTACTGACAAGAAGTACTGCTGTACTGACAAGAAGTACTACTGTACTGACAAGAAGTACTACTGTGTACTGACAAGAAGTACTGCTGTACTGACAAGAAGTACTACTGTACTGACAAGAAGTACTACTGTGTACTGACAAGAAGTACTGCTGTACTGACAAGAAGTACTACTATGTACTGACAAGAAGTACTACTGTGTACTGACAAGAAGTACTGCTATGTACTGACAAGAAGTACTACTATGTACTGACAAGAAGTACTGCTATGTACTGACAAGAAGTACTACTATGTACTGACAAGAAGTACTACTATATACTGACAAGAAGTACTGCTATGTACTGACAAGAAGTACTACTGTACTGACAAGAAGTACTACTGTACTGACAAGAAGTACTACTATGTACTGACAAGAAGTACTACTATGTACTGACAAGAAGTACTACTGTACTGACAAGAAGTACTACTGTGTACTGACAAGAAGTACTACTATGTACTGACAAGAAGTACTACTGTACTGACAAGAAGTACTGCTATGTACTGACAAGAAGTACTACTATGTACTGACAAGAAGTACTACTGTACTGACAAGAAGTACTACTATGTACTGATAAGAAGTACTACTATGTACTGACAAGAAGTACTACTGTACTGACAAGAAGTACTACTATGTACTGACAAGAAGTACTACTGTACTGACAAGAAGTACTACTGTACTGACAAGAAGTACTACTATGTACTGACAAGAAGTACTACTGTACTGACAAGAAGTACTACTATGTACTGACAAGAAGTACTACTATGTACTGATAAGAAGTACTACTATGTACTGACAAGAAGTACTACTGTACTGACAAGAAGTACTACTGTGCTGACAAGAAGTACTACTATGTACTGACAAGAAGTACTGCTGTGTACTGACAAGAAGTACTGCTATGTACTGACAAGAAGTACTACTGTACTTTATTGGATTTAAGAAAAAATATAACTCTTCTTTATTAGAGGATTATTCTGTATTGATAATACAGTATAACTCTTCTTTATTATAGGATTATTCTGTATTGATAATACAGTATAACTCTTCTTTATTATAGGATTATTCTGTATTGATAATACAATATAACTCTTCTTTATTAGAGGATTATTCTGTATTGATAATACAGTATAACTCTTCTTTATTAGAGGATTATTCTGTATTGATAATACAGTATAACTCGACTTTATTGGAGCACATCTCCTTGTTTACATTGTGAAGCATGACTCCACCCGTCGCTGTATAAACAAGGTGGAGGAATACGTCCGTTAAATTTAAAAAAGCTCTCACTAACAGGATAATAAATAATTATATACTCACTCTTCTCGGCAAACGCTGCCGCCCTAAAAGACAAAAAGGAATATACATTTTATTAAAAATACTTTTGGACACAGTTTAAAGATGCAGTGTTTTAGTCAAATAACTCACTTGAGTCTCAGGTACTCCTCATAGGCATCGGTGTATGCTGCAAAACAAATAGGAGGAAATAAAACATAGTATAAATAACTAAATATATTTAAAAAATGGATACAGAGTAAAATAATAATAAAATGTATTACAGGTTTTAGAGGAAATACGAAATATAGGAGTAGTATAAATAACTAAATATATTTAAAAAATGGATACAGAGTAAAATAATAATAAAATGTATTACAGGTTTTAGAGGAAATACAAAATATAGGAGTAGTATAAATAACTAAATATATTTTAAAAAATGGATACAGAGTAAAATAATAATAAAATGTATTACAGGTTTTAGAGGAAATAAAACATGTAGAAGTAGTATAAATAAATAAATATTTTTTTTTAAATGTCTACACAGTAAAATAATAATAAAATGTATTACAGGTATTAGAGGAAATAAAACATGTAGAAGTAGTATAAATAAATAAATATTTTTTTTTAAATGTCTACACAGTAAAATAATAATAAAATGTATTACAGGTTTTAGAGGAAATAAAACATGTAGAAGTAGTATAAATAACTAAATATATTTTAAAAATGGATACAGAGTAAAATAATAATAAAATGTATTACAGGTTTTAGAGGAAATAAAACATGTAGAAGTAGTATAAATAAATAAATATATTTTTTTAAATGTCTACACAGTAAAATAATAATAAAATGTATTACAGGTTTTATAGGAAATAAAAAATGTAGGAGTAGCTACATATATATATTAAAAAATGAAAATTAATGTTTACAGAGTAAAAAGTAGATATAGAAGTAGATATAGAAATTTCTAAATATATAAACATTTAAAAAAATGTCTACAGAGTAAAATAATATAAAATGTATTACAGGTTTTAGAGGAAATAAAAAAATATATAGAAGTAGCTAAATATATATATAAAAAAATGAAAAATAATGGCTACAGAGTAAAAATAGTAATAAAATGTATTACAAGTTTTATAGGAAATAAAAAATATAGAAGTAGCTAAATGTATATTTTAAAATAAAAAAGAATGTCTACAAAGTAAACATAATAATAACATATATTACAGGTTTTAGAGGAAATAAAACATATAATAGTAGATATATAAATAACTAAATATATGAACATTTAAAATAATGGCTACAGAGTAAAATAATAATAAAATGTATTACAAGTTGTATAGGAAATAAAAAATATAGAAGTAGCTAAATATATATATAAAAATTAAAAGTAATGGCTCCAGTGTAAAATAATAATAAAATATATTACAGGTTTTAGAAGAAATAAAACATATAATAGTAGATATATAAATAACAAAATATATGAACATTTAAAATAATGGCTACAGAGTAAAATAATAATAAAATGTATTACAAGTTGTATAGGAAATAAAAAATATAGAAGTAGCTAAATGTATATATAACAATTAAAAGTAATGGCTCCAGTGTAAAATAATAATAAAATATATTACAGGTTTTAGAAGAAATAAAACATATAATAGTAGATATATAAATAACTAAATATATGAACATTTAAAATAATGGCTACATAGTAAAATAATAATAAAATGTATTACAAGTTTTATAGGAAATAAAAAATATAGAAGTAGATATATAAATAACTAAATATATGAACATTTAAAAAGAATGGCTCCAGAGTAAAAATAATAATAAAATGTATGACAAGTAAAATAAAAATACCCGTCATAATATTATATCTCTGTACCTTGTCCGGAGAGGTCGAAGGTTCTGGCGTGGGTCTGCACGCCGTCCGAGACCTCGATGGTGTAGCTGCCCTTCTCCTTGTCGGACGGATCACAGATCTGCATCCAGGCCATCTCCGCCGTGCCCCCGATCCTCATCTTCTCAGAGGAGGCGATCTTACTCTCCCTGCAGGTTCACAAAGGAGTCACTTCTCCACACTGAAGCGGTGCGCCGCTAACTTCCTGTTAGCGGCGCACCGCTTCCCTCAAACAGAGAAGCCATTTTCTTTTCTTTTTTTCAATTTGGATTATTGTTGCAACAAAATAATCTCTTGAGGCAAACAAACGCCTGTGACGCTAGATTAAAGATCATCTTCACAAATAAACACCACGTTTATGATTTACAGTTTTAAGCGCAAACACAATCAGCAGAAGTAAGAAGCTAACGCTAAGTAAGAAGCTAACGCTAACGGCTCCGCCGCGGTCACATGACTTCACAAATCTTATTTTTAAGACGCCTAGAGGAGTCTTAAATTCACCAAAGGGGCGTTTAATGACCTATTTTATGTGAAACATTTCAGACAGCTGATTACAAACTCGTAAAAAAGAAATGACACGTTGACTTCCAGAGGAGGAGACAGGAAGTGCAAAAAGTGTTGACTCTCAATTCCGTCTGAGGCAGAATACCTAAAAACTGGCTCACAGGGAATTTCCAGGGCGTGGAGTCACATGAATCCAAATTAATTCTGCAGGTCCGGAGAACCTCGTCAAATGTGTGCAAGAAAAAAATACGAGCTCAGAGGAGTTGTAGCTGAACTCAGGAGGGTGACATTCCTAAAATAGAAGCGGAAGTATTTCCCCTTTTGACAGCCGACAGAAGAAAAGAAAAACCAACACAGAACGACAGCGTGTGATTCAGAGTTGCTGGGAGGTTTGAAATCCTGCAGCAGACTGAAGGCGTGCGCCACGTGACGCACTGCACCGCACAGTGTGGACATATGTCTGCGTTTACAATCGGTCGATATCTCCAATGATCCGTTCTGCAATATAATGTTTTTGTACATGAGAACTAGAGACACGTGAGTCGTGTGTTTTTCCTGAAACCGTACTTGTGCTTCCAGACGGTCTTCATCTCCTCGGTGTAGTAGTTCATGTAGCACTGCAGCCGGATGCCCTCTGGTGTGCACTGCAGCACCAGCTCAGAGGCAGACGCACCTGAAAAGAACCACATCAGAGTTACAAAAGGCTGCTTTTGGCAACTGTTACGCTGCCTTGAAGTATTTACGTTTAGCAGCTCATGCTGGGGAGTGGCTGCTCGGTCATTTACAGGGAATTTGTAATATAAAAAAGTTGCAATCATTTATCATTTGACTTTTTTTAAATAATATATATAATTGTTTTAATTAAATATATATATATATATATATATATATATAAAATATAGTTTAATAAAACAATTTAAAATGTTTAAAAAAAAGATATATATATATATATAAAATTGTATTAATTAAATATATATATATATATATATATAATATAGTTTAATAAAAAATAATATATATATCTTTTTTTTAATTAAATATGTATATAATATATTTAATAAAAAATGATATATATAATGTTTTATTTAATATATATATAAATGTAATATATATATACTTATATATAAACATTATATATTTAATAAAAAAATTATATATATATAATTTCTTTTATTAAATACATATATATATATATTTTAACATTATATATTTAATTAAAACAATTATATATATATAATTTTTTTATTTAATATATATATATATAATATATATATTTATATATATTAACATTATATATTTAATTAAAAAAGAAATATATGTATAATTGTTAAATATATATACAATATATATATATATATATATATTATAACAAAATTTAAATGATTAAAATTTCAAAACATTTTCATTTTTCTTTACATATTTATATTTATTTGTGAAATGTGTGAAATAAATATAATAAAGAACCCTTTTTTACCCGTTAAATCACACGTTTCCCAACCTTCAGGCTAAATTAACAAAAGTGCTGCACAGCTGCATGTTGCAGAGACGAAGACGTTCATTCAAACCTTCCATTAATTTAAATATCGTCCCGTTGCGGTCGACGTATTTATCAGCTAATGGGACTCACCGGCAATCTGGGCGATGGCGTTGATGATGTTGTCAAACACTGAGAATCAAAGACACAACATATGTCACGTAATGTTAATTTAGAGGAATAACAATAATAAAGTGAGTCTGTATCTTCAAGTTTTTAGTAAAAGCCCACCCACAAGAAAACTTATATCTATGCCCCCAAACTGTAAACAAGAGACTCTGGTGACATTTTAAAACAACACTTAAGAACTTCTCTCTTTGATAACTGTTTCCTGTTTTTAATTGACCTTTTCCAGTTTTTAATTGACCTTTTCCTGTTTTAAAATTGACCTTTTCCTGTTTTAAAATTGACCTTTTCCTTTGTTTTCAAATGACCTTTCCCTGTTTTTAAAATGACATTAACGTCCAGATGCTCAAACTAAAACTAAAACAAAGCAGAGGATATATTCTAAGTTGTGGAGGAATAAAGTTAAAATTAGAGGCCACAATAAAAACAATAGGTCGAGAAAAGAAAAACAAAATAATTAATTAATTAATTAAAATAAGAAATAGTAGTAGAGTAGTCGGTTACTTTAAAAAAAAAAAACAACGCACTTTATCTTGTTTTTATACTTTAAAAGAAACATAAAGCACTTTAAACTGCATCTATTGTATGAAAGGTGTCAGTCAAATCAAGTTTATTGTTACTGTTATTATTATTATTATTATTACCGTTTCCAGATATGTCGAACAGAGACGTGTCCTTTCCTCTGTCGTCACTGAGCACGGCCTTGAAGACGCCCTGATCTTTCCTAGAAAACTGGAGAATAAAACATTATTATAGCATCAACCAGCAGCAGTGACATTACACAATCTGTTTATGTTATAATAACTCAATATTATCCTTAATATATGAATACATTACGGGGAGGTTATGTAATTGTGATGAAGCTATCTAAAAAGTAATTATTATAGTCATTGTAAACAGTCTTTATTGAGACAGCTGATTGTGTAATCAGGTATTTTACAATTAGTTGTTTTTATTATATTTAATGGGCTTTAGGTTCATATATTGTATATATTGTATATTTTTTAAACAATATATATATATAACATGTATTAATATTAACATTTAAATTAATTGAAATTAATATCTATATATATATAGAGATATTAATTAATATTAATATTTAGAGTAATATGTATTAATTAATATTAACATTTAAATTAATATATACATATACAAATTAATATTAACATTTAAATTAATATATATATTAATTAATAATAATATTTACAATAATATATATTAATTAATATTAACATTTAAATGAATACATACATATAAAAATGAATATTAACATTTAAATTAATATATATATATGAATTAATAATAATATTTACAATAATATATATTCATTAATATTTACATTTAAATTAATATATATATGCAATAATAATAATATTTACAATGATATATATTAATTAATATGAACATTTAAATTAATATATACATATAAAAATGAATATTAACATTTAAATGAATATATATATATATATGAATTAATAATAATATTTACAATAATATATTAATTAATATGAACATTTAAATTAATATATATATATATGAAATAATAATAATATTTACAATGATATATATTAATTAATATGAACATTTAAATGAATAAATGTGTGGGTGTGGGTGTTGCCGTAGTTACCAGAGGGATGGGGAGAGCGCAAGCTCCGGACATCACATTGGGAGGAGTTTCTGGAACGATCTCATCGTCCTCTTTGTACCAGTGGAAGGACGTCTCCTTCTTCACGTTGGCCACCTAACAAAAACAACAAACAAACAAACAAACAATCAATAAATAGTTGTATTATGGTGAAAGAGAAGCGACAGGAAAGAACAGCAGACGGTGATTTAGATGTTGACCTTGCAGGCGAGCATGACGGTGCAGTCGTCCCTGACGGTGAAGTACAGGTACTCAGAGAAATGTGGACCTGAAAGGGAGAGGGGGGGGGGGGGGGGCATTGGAATTGGGATTTTAGGACATGAAATGAAATAATAGAAAATAAATCATCCTAAATGTGCTCTTTTAAACCGTATTCATTTTTACTTCTATTTAAAAATATGCATATTATATTATTATTTTTATTGTTCTATTGTTTTATTCTGTTTATAAAATAAATAAAATAAATAAAATAAATAAAATAAATAAAATAAATAAAATAAAATAAAATAAATAAAATAAATAAAATAAATAAAATAAATAAAATAAATAAAATAAATAAAATAAATAAAATAAATAATGAGAGGTACTCAGAGAAATGTGAACTCCATCTACTGTCAAACTATCAGAATCAGAATGATTTATTGGGCGTTGCACATACGAGGAATTTGACTCGGTGAAAGGTGAATAACAATAAACATAGACATAGAATAAAACATAAAAATATATATTTTTTAATTATATATTATATTATATCTATATTTTTATTGTTCTATTGTTTTAGTCTATTTAATTTATTAAAATTAAAATTAAAATAAATAATAAATAATAAATAATAAATAATAAATAATAAATAATAAATAATAAATAATAAATAATAAATAATAAATAATAAATAATAAATAATAAATAATAAATAAATAAAATAAAATACATAAAATAAATCCTCCTATATGTGCTCTTTTAAACCATATTCATGTTTTGCATCCGAACCCAAAATGAACCACGTGTGTGTTTTCCTGTGGCGTGATTACACACTACACAAACAAACAAACAAGCAACAACAACAAGACCGAAGAGCACCGTCACGTCCGTGTCCTCTCTGGGTCGGTACCTTGCTTCCTGATGTGCTCTTTCCTCTGAAACTCGGCCTCCTTCAGAGCGACTTTGAACACTGAAACGGGAGAAACGAGAAACCATCAATAAATATGAAACACGTTCAAGATGCAAGATGTCGTGCTTCAGTGGAAGTACTGAAACGGTAAAAGTACTGCAGAGGAACTCTTATAGAGGGAGTCTTACAACGTGTTGTGTAAACAGCAGTTTATGTTTTAGCTGGTTAAATTTAAGATTATATATCTATATAAAACTAAGCAACTATTTTGTATGTAAACAAGTAACTCTGGACTAAGAGTATAAATAGCATAGAATTAAAATACTATACTTTTATGAAAGTTATACTTGAGTAAAAGTTACTTTCCACCTTTGATTTGATTTCATGTGAACATACAACAAGAATGTTATTTTTTGGATGATGCAACTATGAGCTGATATTAAATATCTTTTAATTTATATATTAATTTAAATGTTAATATTACCTAATATATAAATATATATATAAATATAAATGATAATATTACTTAATATATATATATATTAATTTAAATGTTAATATTAATTAATATATATTATTGTACATTTTAATATTAATTAATATATATATTAATTTAAATAATTTAAATTGTTAATATTATATATATAAATATATAAATATATATATATAAATATAAATATATATTCATATTAACATTCAAAATAATTTTGACGGAAAAAAAATCTTACAAAAATAAATAATTCCATATAAATCACACATGAATCCCTTCCAATACACCGTGCCAGTATGTTCATCTCATAAATAAGATTGTGCCAAAGTGAAGGAAGCCTCACCGTCTCCCACCAGGACCAGGGAGCTCTGGGTTTTGGCCTTGCCGTCGTGGATCTGGACCGTGTAGGTTCCCTCGTTGGCTCTGGTGAAGTGATCCACCGTCATCTGGATGACCCCCGTGGCCACGTCGTGGCTGATCTTGATGCCCTGAGAGGAGAAATCCTCTTTACAGCTCATGTTGATGAATTATTATACAGTATTATTAATTAGAATAAACGGACGGAATTATGATGGCGTATAATTCATCAAGAGAAAGTAGCAATTTCACGTAGGACCTTTATCTTGAAAAGTTACTAAAAGGTGTTTTAAAGTGTGTTTGTATGAGTTCTACTGCAGTGGACGCATTTTAGACACCTTCAAGAATATTTCAATATCAGTTAACGGTAATGCTTTATTTAGAATATTTTCACCTCTTTACTTTTTTTCTTACTTTTATTTATTTATTGTTTTATTCTGTTTATTAAAATTAAAATTATAATTAAAATTAATAATAAATGAATAAATAAAAGGTGAATAACAATTAACAGACATAGAATAAAACAATAAAATATTTTTTTAATTATATATTATATTATATATTTTGTTTTATTGTTCTATTGTAAAATAACATTAATAATAAATTTAAAAAAAATGAAAGGTGAATAACAATAAACATAAACAATAAAACGTATTTTTTAAATTATATATTATATTATTTATTGTTGTTTTATTCTGTTTATAAACAGATAAATAACAAATAAATAAAAATAATAATAAAAATACATTCAAAATAAAACCACCCTTTGAACCTCATACATCCAAACGTCCCTTTAAGTTCAGTTTTTCAGATTTGTACCTCCCCGGTTTTGACCTCCTTGTCGTTGACGATGAACCTGTAGGACACGGCGGGCGACAGCTTCACGGCCTGCAGCCAGAAGCGGACGTGACCCTTCTCCAAGATCTCGTAGTTCAGGCCGTGTTTCAGAGGAACGACTGCAAAGAAAACAACAACAACAACAACAACAACAACCGACGCACACGGTTGGTGAGCGTCCTGAGGAACCGGCGATGATATCGAGAGAAGCCGCTCAACACTCACCGGGATGTCTGATGGCGTAGCTGAGCTCCAGCATCGCGTTCAGGGCTGCAAAATGGATCCCAGACAAGAAACATGAGCATCAGACCAACAAACAACAACAACAACAAGCCTCACGAGGCGGACTAGAAAGACCCACCGTCCTCAGTCAGCGTTTGGCTGGAGGAGACGCCGTCTGTGTCGGTGACGGCGACGGAGTATCGGCCCAGATCGTCTTTATCCGGGTTGGTGAACGTCATTCTGGAGCTGAGGGACCACCAAATGTTACCGTGTCACGGAACTTTGGTTTGTCACATTTTTTCTGGAATTTCTTCTTAAATGTTAATAATAATTTCCCAAGAGGTTTGAAGAAGTGATATGAAAGTTAAATCACACTTATTGTGCGTAAAGTAAAGATACAGGTTAGGTTTGTACACGTCTAGTTAATTAATTCCTATTAATGCTAAGCTAACGTTAGCGAGATTCTTTTCAGCATCGGTGGAAGTACTCAGGTAAACTTTGTGGAAGTACACGGTGTACAAATACTTTGTTAGTTAAAGTCCTGCATTCAAAATATTACTTTTGTAATTAGCATCAAAATATACTTTAAAAGTACCAAAAGTAAAAGTACTCATTGAGCAGAACAAATGATATAACTGGATTCTGATTGATGATATTTAATTATTTATATTAATTATTATATTAAATATTTAATGTTGCAGCTGGTTTAAGAACTTTATATAAATATATAATAATTACATGAATTCTAAATTTCTCGTTCATCTCAACCTGCAAAGTAACGCGTTATCAAAGGTATCAAACAAAGTAGAAAGTAGAAAGTATTAATACTTAATAAATTAGTAAAGTAAAAGTGCATACAATTAAAAAAAATATAGAGAATAAAGTTTCCAATAATGCAGTAATTATAAACGGGAGCCTAAACTCTCACTTTGTCTCTATTTTTCCAGTAATTAGTGTAAAATTACAAAAGTTCCTTCCAGGAAACATTTAAAAAATAATTGTGATGAACTCATCCGAAAATAAACTGATGAATTAAAAATAAAAAATAAATGTTTTTAAATATTCCGGAGTTCAAGCATCTCGCGTAAATGAAGCTCACCTTCGGCCCGTCTCCGTGACGACGACCCGGGGGCAGTCGCCGATGGCTTTGTAGTTCTTGGACCAGACGAACTTGGAGGTCTCGCAGATCTCACAGGCCTCCAGGGACAGGAAGACGTCTCCGGTCACCTCGTCCACGCCGGCCACGATCTCCTGGGTGCCTGGGAACATATATATATATACACATTTAGATATGTAGATAAATACTGCATATACAAATCAAGTATAAGTACAAGTACAAGCAAACAAAAGGCCGTATTGTGGGGATTTTGGTAATAAAAGCGTTCCCATTTCCCCCAAAATACTTATGAAGAAATTAGCGTTCCACAGTGTTTCTAAGGAAATATTTTCAGTCCAGTTCTACATTTGAAGTCTAAATATTGTCTAAGCATCACATCTCAGTTTACTTTACAAGGTGTGTGATAAGGTATTAATTAACACATTCGGCTGTATTTACATATTTAGACGTGTTTTAGGACGGATGTCAGTCCAAAACTAAAAAAACTCTGGTTTCTGCATCTTTAGGTCAATGATTCATCTGCTTCGGTAGTGCATTACATTACAGCTTGGTAATAACCTGGTAATAAATAGGTAATAAACAGGTACTATCTTGGTAATAACACTGAGAATGTCTGGGGAATATTAGACTGAGATTTATGTAAAAAAACATTAATTGATGGCAAAACTATTTAGTATGTTGGTAACAATTAAATGGTCATACCGAGGCAATATTTGGATTTTAAAAAGGTAAAATTGTGCCATTAATGGCGTAATAACTTGACAACAATGAGGTAATATGGGAGACATTATTTAAGGCTATTACATGAACTGTCTATTTTGTTAGACAAATAATATGTAATGTCATTTTATCATTAAGTCTTTCATATTCATATATCGGAGTGACATCAGAGAGTAGAAAAAGCAACACGTTGGCGGCCATGTTGTTGACACAGAATAAACGTCACCTGGGAGAGCTTTGGCACAGACCGGCTCCGACAGGTCGGAGGGCCTCCCGACTCCTCTTGAGTTGACAGAACGAACTCTGAACACGTAGGTTTCCCCTTCCTCCAGACCGCTCACCTGCAGGAAACCACGGAAACACCTTTTAACACGCTTTACATTTACATTGCTTTAAAAAATGTGGTAGTGTTGGTTCTTGCACCCCCTGTGGACTAAAGTGGTAGTGTTGGTTTTGACGCCTCCTGTGGACTAAAGTGGTAGTGTTGGTTCTTGCACCCCCTGTGGTCTAAAGTGGTAGTGATGGTTCTGACGCCCCCTGTGGACTAAAGTGGTAGTGTTGGTTCTGACGCCTCCTGTGGACTAAAGTGGTAGTGTTGGTTCTGGCGCCCCCTGTGGACTAAAGTGGTAGTGTTGGTTCTGGTGCCCCCTGTGGACTAAAGTGGTAGTGTTGGTTCTGGCGCCCCCTGTGGACTAAAGTGGTAGTGTTGGTTCTGGTGCCCCCTGTGGTCTAAAGTGGTAGTGTTGGTTCTGGTGCCCCCTGTGGACTAAAGTGGTAGTGTTGGTTCTGTCGCCCCCTGTGGACTAAAGTGGTAGTGATGGTTCTGGTGCCCCCTGTGGACTAAAGTGATAGTGTTGGTTCTGGTGCCCCCTGTGGACTAAAGTGGTAGTGTTGGTTCTGGTGCCCCCTGTGGACTAAAGTGGTAGTATTGGTTCTGACGCCCCCTGTGGTCTAAAGTGGTAGTGTTGGTTCTGGCGCCCCCCTGTGGTCTAAAGTGGTAGTGTTGGTTCTGGCGCCCCCCTGTGGTCTAAAGTGGTAGTGTTGGTTCTGGCGCCCCCCTGTGGTCTAAAGTGGTAGTGTTGGTTCTGGCGCCCCCCTGTGGTCTAAAGTGGTAGTGTTGGTTCTGGCGCCCCCCTGTGGTCTAAAGTGGTAGTGTTGGTTCTGGCGCCCCCCTGTGGTCTAAAGTGGTAGTGTTGGTTCTGGCGCCCCCCTGTGGTCTAAAGTGGTAGTGTTGGTTCTGGTGCCCCCTGTGGACTAAAGTGGTAGTGTTGGTTCTGGTGCCCCCTGTGGACTAAAGTGGTAGTGTTGGTTCTGGTGCCCACCTGTGGTCTAAAGTGGTAGTGTTGGTTCTGACGCCCCCTGTGGACTAAAGTGGTAGTGTTGGTTCTGGTGCCCCCTGTGGACTAAAGTGGTAGTGTTGGTTCTGGTGCCCACCTGTGGTCTAAAGTGGTAGTGATGGTTCTGACGCTCCCTGTGGACTAAAGTGGTAGTGTTGGTTCTGGCGCCCCCCTGTGGTCTAAAGTGGTAGTATTGGTTCTGACGCCCCCTGTGGTCTAAAGTCGTAGTGTTGGTTCTGACGCCCCCTGTGGTCTAAAGTGGTAGTGTTGGTTCTGGCGCCCCCTGTGGTCTAAAGTGGTAGTATTGGTTCTGGCGCCCCCCTGTGGTCTAAAGTCGTAGTGTTGGTTCTGACGCCCCCTGTGGTCTAAAGTCGTAGTGTTGGTTCTGACGCCCCCTGTGGTCTAAAGTGGTAGTGTTGGTTTTGGCGCCCCCCTGTGGTCTAAAGTGGTAGTGTTGGTTCTGGCGCCCCCCTGTGGTCTAAAGTGGTAGTGTTGGTTATGACGCCCCCTGTGGTCTAAAGTGGTAGTGTTGGTTCTGGCGCCCCCCTGTGGTCTAAAGTGGTAGTGTTGGTTCTGACGCCCCCTGTGGTCTAAAGTGGTAGTGTTGGTTCTGGCGCCCCCCTGTGGTCTAAAGTGGTAGTGTTGGTTCTGGTGCCCCCCTGTGGTCTAAAGTGGTAGTGTTGGTTCTGGTGCCCCCTGTGGACTAAAGTGGTAGTGTTGGTTCTGGTGCCCCCTGTGGACTAAAGTGGTAGTGTTGGTTCTGGTGCCCCCCTGTGGTCTAAAGTGGTAGTGTTGGTTCTGACGCCCCCTGTGGACTAAAGTGGTAGTGTTGGTTCTGGTGCCCCCTGTGGACTAAAGTGGTAGTGTTGGTTCTGGCGCCCCCCTGTGGTCTAAAGTGGTAGTATTGGTTCTGACGCCCCCTGTGGTCTAAAGTCGTAGTGTTGGTTCTGACGCCCCCTGTGGTCTAAAGTGGTAGTGTTGGTTCTGGCGCCCCCTGTGGTCTAAAGTGGTAGTATTGGTTCTGGCGCCCCCCTGTGGTCTAAAGTGGTAGTGTTGGTTCTGACGCCCCCTGTGGTCTAAAGTGGTAGTGTTGGTTCTGACGCCCCCTGTGGTCTAAAGTGGTAGTGTTGGTTCTGACGCCCCCTGTGGTCTAAAGTGGTAGTGTTGGTTTTGGCGCCCCCCTGTGGACTAAAGTGGTAGTGTTGGTTCTGACGCCCCCTGTGGTCTAAAGTGGTAGTGTTGGTTTTGGCGCCCCCCTGTGGACTAAAGTGGTAGTGTTGGTTCTGACGCCCCCTGTGGTCTAAAGTGGTAGTGTTGGTTCTGACGCCCCCTGTGGTCTAAAATGGTAGTGTTGGTTCTGGCGCCCCCCTGTGGTCTAAAGTGGTACCGTCTCCTACCTGCAGGTAACGGTGGCTCTCAGCCTCCTGAGTCAGAGTGATGAACTCTGAGGAGCCCTTCTTGGCCATGTCCACCAAATATCCGGTGACCGGCCCGGCTCCGGTGTAGACCGGGGCCTTCCACAGGAGGACCAGGGACCGACCTCTGACCTCGCTGAAGCTCAGGTCGTAGGCGGGGCCTGGAGGACGGATATATAAAATGTATAGATAAGCTTTACGAGCCGCTCTGGCGTATGTTTCCTTCTTTCTTATTAACACTTGAAGGACTCCCACCTGGCTCCTCCATGGTCCACGCTTCACATTTCAGGGGGGCGCTGGGGGCCGAGGCCACGCCCACTCCGGCCATGTTGGCGGCCTGGATCTTAAACTCATAGAAGGTTCCTTCAGTCAGGTTGTCCACCTGGAGAGAGAGAGAGAGAGAGAGAGGGAGGGGGGAGGGAGAGGGGGAGAGGGAGAGAGAAAGAGGGGGAGAGAGAGGGGGAGGGAGAGAGGGAGGGAGAGAGAAAGAGGGGGAGAGAGAGGGGGAGAGAGAGAGAGAGAGAGAGAGAGAGAGAGGGAGAGAGAGGGGGAGGGAGAGAGGGAGGGCGGAGAGAGAGTGGGAGAGAAAGAGAGAGAGAGAGAGAGAGGGAGAGAGAGGGGGAGGGAGAGGGGGAGGGAGAGGGAGAGAGAAAGAGGGAGAGAGAGAGAGAGAGAGAGGGGGAGAGGGAGAGAGGGAGGGGGGAGAGAGAGGGGGAGAGAGAGGGGGAGAGGGAGAGAGAGAGAGGGGGAGAGAGAGGGGGAGGGAGGGGGGAGAGAGAGGGGGAGGGGAGAGAGAGAGAGAGAGAGAGAGAGAGGGAGGGGGGAGAGAGAGAGAGAGAGAGAGGGAGGGGGGAGAGAGAGGGGGAGGGGGGAGAGAGAAAGAGGGGGAGGGAGAGAGGGAGAGAGAAAGAGGGAGGGAGGGGGGAGAGAAAGGGGGAGAGAGAGGGGGAGAGGAGGGAGAGAGGATTATTAGATATGAATGATACATTGTATCTACTTGTATCTTCTTGTGTCTTCTTTATTCTTCTGCAATGACGTTTCTCTAATCTCACATGTCACATGTCACGTGCACTATCCTGTCTATGGACTCAGAGCAGAGCTCCTCACGTGCACTATCCTGTCTATGGACTCAGAGCAGTGCTCCTCACGTGCACTATCCTGTCTATGGACTCACAGAGCAGTGCTCCTCACGTGCACTATCCTGTCTATGGACTCACAGAGCAGAGCTCCTCACGTGCACTATCCTGTCTATGGACTCAGAGCAGAGCTCCTCACGTGCACTATCCTGTCTATGGACTCAGAGCAGAGCTCCTCACGTGCACTATCCTGTCTATGGACTCACAGAGCAGTGCTCCTCACGTGCACTATCCTGTCTATGGACTCACAGAGCAGTGCTCCTCACGTGCACTATCCTGTCTATGGACTCACAGAGCAGAGCTCCTCACGTGCACTATCCTGTCTATGGACTCACAGAGCAGTGCTCCTCCCTCACGGCCTCCTGGTTCACCTCCCTCCACAGCAGGGCGTCGGCATGGCGATGGTCCAGGTAGTAGGCGGTGACCTTGGAGCCGCCACAGTGTTTGGGGCTCTTCCAGGCCAGAGTCATGGAGGAGCCGTCGCAGCTCAGCAGGGTGATGCCGAAGGGCGCGCTGGGACTCGCTGAGGCACAGGCGGAGGTTAAAGGTCAACAGGAAGTACGTCACGCAGCTGTGTACACGTGCACGGTATTTTTACACGAGGGAAAACACGTCTACGTGAGAGCGAAGGGGTCCGTGACACGTTATGAACACACTCACAGCGCTATAAACCATTTATAAACCATTATAATCCATTTTGTTACAAACTTAGAAGGTCAAGTTTAATAACACTTTGATTTTCAATAGTTGCGGTAGATTATACTTATTGTTATTATGTGATTACAAGTTACTTTAAGTGGTTCGCTGTTTGCTTTAAGCAAATAAATATGACGAAAAAACAACAAATAAATATAAAAATCTGTGCGAGAGCAAGAAAATGTTGTAAAAAAAAAGACTTTTTAATTAAAGCAAACAATGATAACTTAAAATAATTCATTATCGCATCAGAATACATTATAAAAATATTCATATGCGTCATAACTTTCTGAATTATAATCCTTTAAGTATCAATAGTATGATACCTGACCCTATAAGATATAATAAAAAGGCGTAATGCGTTATGGTTATTGTTATAAACCCTGTAATATGAACGAGTGCTTACAGCCATAATTATAAAGTGTGTTTATAAAGTTTTAATTCATGATCTTTATGATCTTTTCCGGGTGCGTTGGTGACGTGAAGCCCGGCGAGTGAAGCGCGTCATGCGGCGTGAACGTGGACAACGCGTGGAGCCAACCTACCGTACTCCACCCCTAACCCTGAATAGGACAACGAAAAGCAACGTGAGCCAACCTACCGTACTCCGCCCCTAACCCTGAATAGGACAACGAAAAGCAACGTGACTCCGTGTCGTCGTGTCCGACACCGAACATTTAAAAACATCTTTCTTTTATTTCTTTTTTAAATGTTTTTCTCACCGAGGGCCGGCTCCACGCTGATGGGCGAGGACTCCTGGGACTCCTCGCTGAGGCCGAAGACGTTGGCGGCCTGGACCCGGAACGTGTAGCTCTCCCCCGGGGTCAGCCCGTGGACCACGAACCTGGGACGCGGGTTTTTAAATTTGGGGTTTTTATTTCTCATTCATTCATTCGTCACGACGATCTTTTAGGTGACCCCAAAAAAACTAATTGTATCTCTCTGTAAATAGTGTATTTTTGACTGTGATATATTAATTATGAAAAATACACATTAAGTATTGAAAAATACTTTATATATAAAAAAATAAAATACACATTAAGTATTAAAAAATACTTTATATATAAAAAAATAAAATACACATTAAGTATTGAAAAATACTTTATATATAAAAAAATAAAATACACATTAAGTATTAAAAAATACCTATATATAAAAAATAGTATGAACAAATAAAATAGACATTACGTATTGAAAAATACGTATATATAAAAAATAGTATAAAAAAATAGTACAAAAAATAAAATACACATTAAGTATTGAAAAATACGTATGTATAAAAAATAGTATAAAAAAATAGTACAAAAAATAAAATACACATTAAGTATTGAAAAATACGTATATATAAAAAATAGTATAAAAAAATAGTACAAAAATAAAATAGACATTAAGTATTGAAAAATATCATGTATTTTTTAATATACTGTGATATGTATTTTTCAAGACATGATATCACAGTGTATTTATAAGTCAAACTGGGCATTATTAATCCAAAGTAGTACCAAAAAAGACCTAATAAAAACTACTCAAAATTCAATTAATTTTTTTTTGTCTAAACATTGATGGTGAAGGATACAAGGAAATAATATAATAAAAAAATTACAAAAATGGAAAAATATGGTCCATGTTGTCCTTTAACTTGTGTGAGAGGAGGTGCTTTAATATTTACAAACATTATTATTTATTTTTTGTAGCTGGATACGACTCACAATAAATCTCCTGTTAACTTTATAATAATTACATTTCTGTCATTATCTATTATTACGTCCACTGCTGCTGGTTGATATCGATCATAATTCATTATCAACGCTCCTATTGTTATTTCAAGGCTGTAGAACCGGGTCACCTGCAGTGCTTGAAGGGCTTGTGGTTGCAGGGGAACCAGTCCTTGGTTCCGGCCGCGCGGCCGTCGATGTAGTACCCCACCAGGTTGTTCAGGTGCTTCGGGGGCTCCCACTGCACGAACACCGAGGACTTGGTGTTCCTGGTGGAGACCACCTGACCGGGAGCAGAGGGGGCGCCTGTTCAAGGGGGGGGGTCATTAAATCATTAAATACTGGAGGGGACAATTATCATTTGCCTTTAATTGAACGTGTAGAAAATTAGACGTAGACATATAGAAAACATTCGACATCGAGAAAGAAAGAAGATATCACGGTGGAGGTTCTTGATTTACCACATCAGAGCGATTCAGACAGCTGTCAATCACAGGAATTCATCACCTGAGCTTCATTAATCTTTACCTCCTGGAAGAAACGTACCGATTCCCATCAGCAATGCTCTCCTCAGAACAGACACAACTAATAATGTATATATATATATATATACATATACATAAATATATACATAAATATATATATATATAAATATATATATGTCTATATATATTTATATAGACACATATATATATAAATATATACATAAATATATATATATATATATATATACATAAATATATACATAAATATATATGTCTATATACTACCTCCACGTCCTGCAGGTCACATGACGACTGCCTCGCATAAAACAGTTAAAGAGGATTCGATGGATGTGATTGAGATTATTTTTTGTGGGGTTCAAAATGCTTCAGTGAACAATGTTGACGCTTAATTTGTGTTTATTTTATGTGAAGAAACCAAAACAAAAAAAAACTAAAACAAGCAACATGCATTTCTTCTTTTTACAAATGCTGCATAAAACAATTCGTGCAGCGATAGGAGCTGATAAGTGATGAAATATAAAAGTTTAAACACGCAGTGAACTCATCTGTGACGTCAGCGTGAATTAATTAATTCATGAATGAAACCGTATACGTACCGCGCGGCCGCTCAGGACCTGAAACACACAGCGGGGATGACGTCATGCCTTGTTTGCAGGAACATGTGTGTGTGTGTGTATGTGTGTGTGTTTTTGCCTATTATTAATTCACAAGAGTATAGATTGCATCTGCAGAGAATACACATTTTTTCTTTGTTTTTGTAAAATTTGTGCAGGCTGCAAAAGATAAAAAACTATATTTTTTAAGAATATACTATATATATATATATATATATATATATATATATATATATTGTTGTGTTACTGAGCCAAAATGTATCAGAATCATTTACAGTGTTTCAATTGTTATATAAAAATTATTAATCATTTATTTGTCTAAATATGTGTTTCACCCCAGATGAACAAACACATTTCCTTATTATTTGTGTTTCTATCCCTGGTTTGTTCTTATTTTGGGATCCATGTTTTCTTTTCTTTGCTCTTACAGTTTTTCTCGATTGCTTAATCACGATTTTGATGGTTTTGTTTTTCAAAACAGTACACACAATTAGCACACACAATTAGCACACACAATTAGCACACACAATTAGTACACGCAATTAGCACACACAATTAGTACACGCAATTAGTACACGCAATTAGCACACACAATTAGCACACACAATTAGCACACACAATTAGCACACACAATTAGTACACGCAATTAGCACACACAATTAGTACACGCAATTAGCACACACAATTAGTACACACAATTAGCACACACAATTAGCACACGCAATTAGCACACGCAATTAGCACACGCAATTAGCACACGCAATTAGCACACGCAATTAGTACACACAATTAGCACACACAATTAGCACACACAATTAGCACACACAATTAGTGCACACACAATTAGCACACACAATTAGTGCACACGCAATTAGCACACGCAATTAGCACACGCAATTAGCACACGCAATTAGCACACACAATTAGCACACACAATTAGTACACACAATTTACACACACAATTTACACACACAATTAGCACACACAATTAGCACACACAATTAGCACACACAATTAGCACACGCAATTAGCACACACAATTAGCACACACAATTAGCACACGCAATTAGCACACGCAATTAGCACACGCAATTAGCACACGCAATTAGCACACGCAATTAGCACACGCAATTAGCACACACAATTTACACACACAATTAGCACACACAATTAGCACACACAATTAGTACACACAATTAGCACACACAATTAGTGCACACAATTAGTGCACACACAATTAGCACACACAATTAGTACACACAATTAGCACACACAATTAGCACACACAATTAGCACACACAATTAGCACACACAATTAGTGCACACGCAATTAGCACACGCAATTAGCACACACAATTAGCACACACAATTAGCACACACAATTAGCACACACAATTAGTGCACACACAATTAGCACACACAATTAGTACACACAATTAGCACACACAATTAGCACACACAATTAGCACACACAATTAGTGCACACACAATTAGCACACACAATTAGCACACGCAATTAGCACACGCAATTAGCACACGCAATTAGCACACACAATTAGCACACACAATTAGCACACACACAATTAGCACACACAATTAGCACACACAATTAGCACACACAATTAGTGCACACACAATTAGCACACACAATTAGCACACACAATTAGCACACACACAATTAGTACACACAATTAGCACACACAATTAGCACACACACAATTAGCACACACAATTAGCACACACAATTAGCACACACAATTAGTGCACACACAATTAGCACACACAATTAGCACACACAATTAGCACACACACAATTAGTACACACAATTAGCACACACAATTAGCACACACACAATTAGCACACCCACAAACCCAATTAGCAAAACACCTCAGATCCTTTGCAAAAATGAAAACACTCTTGTAATAAAACACATGTTGTTACCATATGAAACACACACGTTGCATATGACTTCATTTGGTTTGGACCAGTTACACTGCTGTTGAAATCCTACAACACTTTTAGTGTTAAATCTACTTGTGAAGTACAAAACATCGCCCACATTATAAGCACAATGTCTGCAAAACACTACACACACTTGAACAGTAAACATTAGACACCACACAAGACCAACGCTGCAGCCTGATGAAAATATACATTTATGTTCTCTATATACTCAGATTAGTCAACATGGAGAGTCACGACAAAGCCACGTCCCAGTGTTCATGCATCACCCTCCTCCTTGAAGACAGAACTCACCCGCTGTGTTTCATTGTGCTTATAAACCTGATTGGTTAATCAATTGGCACAGAGGTGTGTGTGTCATTCCAAGGAAGTGACATCTTGATATACTTGTGTGTGTAATGGATAGAAGTGTGTGTTGTTTTGTAAACAGTGTGAGGCAGACGTTGTGCTTAGTGGTGCAAATCTGAGTTTTGCTCCTTGACTGTACGGTTTGGATAATTGTGTAATACTTTTGATTTTAGTGTATATTCAATCGTAAAAAAAAAAACTGTAAAAAGTTATTTTTCTCCAAAAAGTTAACTTAAGACACAATATAAGATTATATTTAGTAGAATAAAGAGTAATAAATAAATAAAGTAGTGACGCGCAAGAGGTGGAACTGACTTATTGGAAGTATTAAAACACATAAATAGTCAGTAGAAACATAAAAGTATCAGCGTGTGTGTGTGTGTGTGTGTGGCACTGATCACGTGGTCCTTACCGTCCTCCTCCCCCTTTTGCACCGGCCCGGAGGGCTCCGACGGCCCGCTGGCCCCGTGCCGGTTCACCGAATACACGCGGAACTCGTACTTTAGCCCGTCTTGCAAATCAAAAACCGGGAAGCGGGGCGAGTGGAGCGCGACGGCCGCGTTGATCCGCTGCCACGCGCCAGTGCCCGCTAAGCACTGTGGGGGGGGCAACTTCATCAATGGAGCACACACACAAAGAGGGGCTTTGGGAGGGGGGGGGGGGCAACTTCATCAATGGAGCACACACACAAAGAGGGGCTTTGGGAGGGGGGGGGGGGGGTCATTGTGTCATTGCATAGTTGGGACTCAACTTTGGATTTGTTTGGTCTTACCGGGGCTAAAGTAAGTATGTGTGTGTGTGTGTGTGTGTGTGTGTGTGTGTGTGTGTGTGCGTGTGTGTGTGATTTCAACAGTTTAAGTTTCACTTTATAAACAATTATAAAACTATAAAATACGGAAAACGGTTGAACTAAAACTAATATATGTTCATTTAAATGTTTGTTTGTTTACATGTGACCTCATTTACATGTGTGTTTGTTTACATGTATGTTTGTTTGCATGTGTGTTTGTTTACATGTGACCTCATTTACATTTGTGTTTGTTTGCATGTGTGTTTGTTTACATGTGTGTTTGTTTACATGTTTGTTTGTTTGCATGTGTGTTTGTTTACACGTGACCTCATTTACATGTGTGTTTGTTTGTTTACATGTGACCTCATTTACATGTGTGTTTGTTTACATGTATGTTTGCATGTGTGTTTGTTTACATGTGACCTCAGTTACATGTGTGTTTGTTTACACGTGACCTCATTTACATGTGTGTTTGTTTGCATGTGTGTTTGTTTACATGTGTGTTTGTTTGTTTACATGTGACCTCATTTACATGTGTGTTTGTTTACATGTATGTTTGTCTGCATGTGTGTTTGTTTACATGTGACCTCATTTATATGTGTGTTTGTTGACACGTTTGTTTGTATGTGTGTTTGTTTCCATGTGACCTCATTTATATGTGTGTTTCTTGACATGTTTGTTTGCATGTGTGTTTGTTTACATGTGTGTTTGTTTGTTTACATGTGACCTCATTAACATGTGTGTTTGTTGACATGTATGTTTGTTTGCATGTGTGTTTGTTTACATGTGACCTCAGTTACATGTGTGTTTGTTTACATGTATGTTTGTCTGCATGTGTGTTTGTTTACATGTGACCTCATTTATATGTGTGTTTGTTGACATGTTTGTTTGTATGTGTGTTTGTTTACATGTGACCTCATTTCCATGTGTGTTTGTTGACATGTTTGTTTCCATGTGTGTTTGTTTCCATGTGTGTTTGTTTACATGTGAACTCATTTCCATGTTTGTTTGTTTACATTACAGAATAAAACGTTTTAATTTAAACAAACTTGAGTCTAAGAGGTTCCCGTGTCCTCCGTCTAAAGGAGGCGGGGCTTGACGCACCTTCTCGATGACGTAGCACAGCGGCGCTCGTCCTCGAGGGCTCGGCGGCGTCCAGCTCAGCACGACGTACGACCGCAGAACCTCGGACGCGTGCACGTCGGTGGGCGCCAACGGGATCGTCACGTGGCCTGGACCGGGAGGCAGAGCGTTGAGGCCCACGAGTACAAGCAGCAGCAGGAGGCCCACAGTATTTATTATGTTAAGCCGGGTCTAACTTTACGTTGGGTCTAACTTCATGTTGGGTCTAACTTCACGTTGGGTCTAACTTCACGTTGGGTCTAACTTCATGTTGGGTCTAACTTCACGTTGGGTCTAACTTCACGTTGGGTCTAACTTCACGTTGGGTCTAACTTCACGTTGGGTCTAACTTCACGTTGGGTCTAACTTCACGTTGGGTCTAACTTCACGTTGGGTCTAACTTCACATTGGGTCTAACTCTACGTTGGGTCTAACTTCACGTTGGGTCTAACTTCACGTTGGGTCTAACTCTACGTTGGGTCTAACTTCACGTTGGGTCTAACTTCACGTTGGGTCTAACTTTACGTTGGGTCTAACTTCACGTTGGGTCTAACTTCACGTTGGGTCTAACTTTACGTTGGGTCTAACTTTAAATCGGGTCTAACTTTACGTTGGGTCTAACTTCACGTTGGGTCTAACTTTACGATGGGTCTAACTTTACGTTGGGTCTAACTTTACGTTGGGTCTAACTTTACGTTGGGTCTAACTCTACGTTGGGTCTAACTTTACGTCGGGTCTAACTTCACGTCGGGTCTAACTTCACGTCGGGTCTAACTTCACGTTGGGTCTAACTTTACGTTGGGTCTAACTTCACGTTGGGTCTAACTCTACGTTGGGTCTAACTTCACATTGGGTCTAACTTTACGTTGGGTCTAACTTCATGTTGGGTCTAACTTTACGTTGGGTCTAACTTCACGTTGGGTCTAACTTCACGTCGGGTCTAACTTCACGTTGGGTCTAACTTTACGTTGGGTCTAACTTCACGTTGGGTCTAACTCTACGTTGGGTCTAACTTCACGTTGGGTCTAACTTTACGTCGGGTCTAACTTCATGTCGGGTCTAACTTCACGTTGGGTCTAACTTTACGATGGGTCTAACTTTACATTGGGTCTAACTTTACGTTGGGTCTAACTTTACGTTGGGTCTAACTTTAAGTCGGGTCTAACTTTACATTGGGTCTAACTTCACGTTGGGTCTAACTTCACATTGGGTCTAACTTTAAGTCAGGTCTAACTCTACGTTGGGTCTAACCTTAAGTCGGGTTTACGTTTACATTGGGTCTAACGGAGGGTCTAACTTCACGTTGGGTCTAACTTTACGTTGGGTCTAACTTTAAGTCGGGTCTAACTTTACGTCGGGTCTAACGCCGGGTCTAACGTCTGGTCTAACTTTACATCGGGTCTAACTTTAAGTCGGGTCTAACTTCAGGGCTCGTCTTCCTCTGTCTCTAGAGGACCTAAAGGTCGGAGATATTACAGTGAAATGTGGGACTTCTACAAGAAGCTTGTGTGCAAAACGACAGCAACGCGTTGTTTGGTTTAGTTTTAGAAGGTTTTGTTTTAGAAGGTTTTGTTTTTAGAAGGTTTTGTTTTAGAAGGTTTTGTTTTAGAAGGTTTTGTTTTAGAAGGTTTTGTAGAAGGTTTTTATTTTAAGAGGAGAGACTCGACACGCTCTGAGGGTTTACTCACAAAACCACTTCGGACCATTAAAGTGTGAATGGGAAGAGTTTGAGTTAAATCAGAGACGCCACAGCAACGGTTAGGAAGGGGAGGAGCCGGGGAAAAGGGCGGGTCTTGAAACCACAGTGCAGATCAATTTTAGATCAGTGTGTGTGTGTGTGTGTGTGTGTGTGTGTTTAATTTTGATTGGGATCAGTTTCATGGTTTAATTTGACATTTAAAATGACATTTGAGAGAAGCTTGTCTGGTGTGAGTGTTTTTTTCTACTGATACGATACAATAAAGAGGTAATTATATATTAATTATATATATATATAAAAATATATAAATAAATATATATATATATATCAATTATATATATAAATATGTTATGTATATATCATTCATTTATATTCATATATATATATATAATTTATATATATTTATATATATTTTTATATATACACTGTATATATATATATATATATATATATTTACGCATGAAAACATCTTGATGGGATTTTATCTAAAATTAAACTGCATGTTTATTTACAAAATTGATTTTATTAATTTGTTATTATTTATTTATTTATCATACCTTGAGGTTTGGAAAAGAGGCACACTCGTTAGTATTGGTGTGAGATTCCAGGGGGGGAAGTGGTTTTAATTAAAAGGTGAAAAATAAAGCCGACCTCTGACCCCAGATCAGCCTTCACAACCCACCGTACCTTCCAGGTCATCCTGCTTGATCACTACGTCGTATTTCCCTTCGATCTTAATCACTGTCGCAGGGAGACAACAGAGGCGTTAGGAAACCCGTGGCGGAGCCGCCCGTGCTTTCGCGTTTACCTTCCTCGGTACCTTGCAGCCTCTCGTCCTCGGCGGCGTCGAGGGCGGTCACTCTGCCCGTCTCGCGGGACGGCCTGCTGACGCCGGCGGCGTTCACGGCTCGGACCCGGAAGTGGTAGGAGCGGCCCTCCTTCAGGCCGTGCACCGGGTATTTGCACACCTTCACTGGGGCGTCGTTGCACTGGACCCAGGCGTCGCTGCCGGCTTCACGCCTGCAGAGAGACGACGTCATCATCCGCATAATGAGAAAAATAATCGAATTTCTATGACGGAAAATTTACTAAATATACGGCTCAATTATTACCACAAAAGCCACTGCTTTACATATACAATTCATATGTTCACACATTGTACATTATTTAATAAATATTTTTGCTTTGTTACAGCATGCTTTTATTTTTTAAAGAAATATCTTTTTTAATTATAAATCTCGGTCTTATATTCATAATTCTTGACTTTTGCAGCACTTTCTTTTCATTTTTTCTCACTGTGTTTATTGTTATGCACCAAAGCTCGTAAACAAACCTTGTTTTCCTCTTTCCTTGAAAACTTAAAGCGATCCGTTTTGACACTTTTCACTTTTTAAGCTTTAATGTTGTTTCGTTCTGTTTTGTGGATCCGTCAATCACTTTTTATCCACCGATCAATTTAATAAGTCTATTAAATGTCAAGGTAATAGTGAAACGTGTCAAAAATACCCGTTTTTTTAAACAGATGTATTATATTATTCGACGTGGTTTAATCGGACTGTACGTGACACCGACCGGTCCACGAAGTATCCGGTGATCGGCGCCTCGTTGACGGTGTTGGGGGGTTTCCACGCCACCAGGACGTAGTCCGCGTTGACGTCGTACGCCTTCACGCTCATCGGTGCGCCGGGGGCCCCGGCCACGGAGGGGGCGGCATCTAAAAGAAGGAAAGGAAACAAGGACGCATAGTGAAGATGGACGATAAGAGACAGGAAGAGGGGTGGAGATGGAAAGATGACGCGTTGACGTTATGGTTTATTCTATTTAATATAAATGCTATTTTAATTAATTGTGTTATCACAGCTTGTAGTTTTATTTGAATACATTTCTTTATCATTTTATTGCCTTGCGTGCATCGGTGTAAAATTGTTACTTTTATTTTAATTGTTTTTAATTGTTTTGCTTGTTTTCCTTTAAAGAGTTTATTTACACACTTTGTGACGTCTGTCGAGGGCAAAAATATTGATTTATTATATAATTTGAAGCAGTTTCTCAATTTGACGAAAAAAAGGAGAAACAACCTGTTTTTAAATGAATTTCTTTTCTTTTTTTTATTGTTTATCAAAACTATGACAACACACAACACATGTATTACAATGTAAATCACTAAAAGCTCACACTCTCTTTTCTTTTGTCCAGATGTGGTTCCAGGTGTGTGTGTGTTTTTACATTTGTTTGAATAAATAAATCTTTATGTTCTACCTACCGGAGACGAACAGGTAGGCGCTGTGCTCCGCCGTGCCGTCCTGGGTGAAGATGCGGAGGGTGTAGAGGCCCTCGTCGTCCTTGGCCAGGTGGGGCAGCGTCAGCCGGGCCGCTCCTCCGCCCGCCGTCATCTCCGCCAGCTGACCCGGGGTCAGCAGTTTATCTGCGAGAGATACACAGTTAAAAATAAACGACAACAAAAAAAAGGTGAATTAAATATAGATATATATATATATATATATATATATATATATATATATATAAATTAAATCAGAATGAATAAATAAAACTGGTGTATTACCGTCTCTGAACCACTGGACGAGGGGGGGGAGGTTGGGGAGGTCGGGGACGACCACCATGGAGCACACCAGGCTGATGGAGCCGCCCTCCACCCCGAAGCTCACGGAGAACCGATCCAGCAGGCTGACCTCCAGCTTACTGGGGTGGATCTGGGTCAGGCGAGGCACTGCAGGGCGAGAGGGGAACCGAGAGGTCACTAGAGTGGGAGAGATTAAACTGTGTTGTTGCTGAACACACCTGCAGTCCAGTCTGAATCTCCTCTCTCTCCTCTCCTCTCTCCTCTCTCCTCTCTCCTCTCTCCTCTCTCTATTCTCTCCTCTCTCCTCTCTCCTCTCTCCTCTCTCTATTCTCTCCTCTCATCTCTCCTCTCTCTCCTCTCTCCTCTCTCCTCTGTCCTCTGTCCTCTGTCCTCTGTCCTCTGTCCTCTGTCCTCTGTCCTCTGTCCTCTGTCCTCTCTCCTCTCTCCTCTCCCCTGTCCCCTCTCTCCTCTCTCCTCTCTCCTATCTCCTCTGTCCTATCTCCTCTCTCCTCTGTCCTCTCTCCTCTCTTCTCTCTCCTATCTCCTCTCCTCTGTCCTCTCTCCTCTCTCCTCTGTCCTATCTCCTCTCTCCTCTCTCCTCTCTCCTCTCTCCTCTCTCCTCTCTCCTCACCTAAACCAAGATAGCTGGACTCCCCGGCTCCGGATGGTCCTGTGAAGGAAAAGGAAAATCATGAATAAATAGAGAAACATTACAGGTGAATAATGGTAATATATACAAAATTATACATCTAAATGAAAAAATATATATTTACAAATATATGTATATAATATTAGTAATAATACAAAAGTACAAAAGTACAAAATAAAATAAATAAAATAAATAAAATAAATAAAATAAATAAAATAAATAAAATAAATAAAATAAATAAAATAAATAAAATAAATAAAATAAATAAAATAAATAAAATAAAATAAATAAAAATGGTGCAGAGCCAGAATGAGATAAGGACTTACTCTTCACAGT
The DNA here is from genome assembly GCF_009769545.1 of Cyclopterus lumpus. NCBI lineage: Eukaryota > Metazoa > Chordata > Actinopteri > Perciformes > Cyclopteridae > Cyclopterus > Cyclopterus lumpus. The sequence continues at coordinate 24,160,953 of NC_046966.1, forward strand.
AACTGTAGCCTTGCTGGTAGCAGTGCCATGTTGGTTGGTGGCCACAGCGCTGTACTCGGCAGTATCACTAACAACACACCTGTAACACACCAATAAATATATGTTCAGTATTTTAGTATTTAATGTATCTTAATTAAACTGTGTCACTTCAAGACTGGTAATGTGTGCAGCTCTGTCTTTTAATGGTGAACCTTTAAGTATCTTTTATTAGTCCATAATAATGATTTTCTCCTGTGAATACAAATGTGTATTTAAAGGAGACATATCATGCTCATTTCAAGGTCTCAAGGTTGACACACAACAGAGTTCACCGGCACTTCCACCGGTGACGGTGAGGCGGTGACATCACAAGTTGTGACATCACAAGTTGTGACATCACAAGTTGTGGCGGGCTCATTTTAAAAGTCACAGTTTCTGAGCGTTTTGATACTTTCACGGTAACTTTATAGCACTTTAATACCGCGCTTTATAATCAAAGAAGATATGGAAATCACTTCTTTCTACAACTTTAAGTGATTTATTTTCCAGCCCTGAACCCTCTACATTAAGGACCCGGGAGCCCCGACACCAATCAGCCTTTAATGAGGCCAGAAGTGAAATAGGATAGGTAAGAAAACGCCCCCCATTCTGCCGTAATAGTTAACTTGAGCTCATCTTAAAGTCCTGAAACACGTAATGCAGGAGTCAAACATTCATACATGTTGAGCTCTTTCCTTCCAGGAGTCCAGGAGTCTGGTGTGGTGAGAATAGAAGGAAGAAATGTGACCCCTACCCCCCCCCCCAACCCACCAGACTGGACTATTTTAAAAGACGATCCATTTTCTCCGCCGTAGGGAGAAATAAACCGAGTCGGTGCTTTTCTGCTTATCCAGCTTGAGGCCTGAATGACGAGACTCTTAATTTCAGGGACATGGAGTCTCTTTGCTGACCCTGTAATGTAATGACGGAGATATCCTCAAAGAGAGAGAGAGAGAGGGAGAGAGAGTGGGGGAGGGAGAGAGAGAGAGAGAGGGGGAGGAATTTGTGTTTCGAATGACACAAAGGTCAGCACTTCGACACGAACAGCTGAGGGGTCTTGAAGATGACAAACAGCCGGGCCGTTCCCTCAATCTGACAGTCCTCCCTCTCTCCCTCTTTCCCTCTTTCCCTCTTTCTCTCTCTCCCTCTCTCTCTGTCTGTCTGTCTGAGCGTGAGGTCGGAGGTTGGGAGCGGAGAGCGTCATGTGCGGAGTTGACGGTGTTTTTTCCCGTGTGTCTCGTAGTGAGTGTAGAGCAGTGTATGTGTCGGTGTCGAGTGGGGTACTGTGTGCACGAGGGGGGTTTGGTGGGTTGAGTGTGGGTGTTTGCGAGCCGCCGGCGCGCGCTAGCGACGTGCTAACGGCGGGCTAGCGGAGAGCTAGCGGCGGGCGTGCTAGCGGAGTTAGCACGCCAAAATGGACTTAAGTTGGCTCACACGCAGGCACGGGATTCGGCTTATGCCGGTGTTCCCGTGCACGGTGGAGGACTGCAGCCTGGCGGTGGGGGAGGTGGTGGGCTACAGCAGCGTGAAGTCCGCTGCCCGCATGAACAAAGCTGTGGTCTTGTTCTTGGACAGCATCAGCAAGGTCAACACGGTGGTGGAGAGACGGGGTCGTGGTGTTCGACACGTCCCCGTCTCTCCCCTGGTCACGGCGGACAGGTGCACTGGAGGACAGGTGGAGGTGGGTAGGGGGCAGGAAGGAGGAGGGAATGAAAAGTGTGGGCAGGTCATGGAAGGAGAGAGTGAGGTGGAAATGGAGGAGGGTGAGGAGAAGCTGTTATCATATTCTTTTATTCTTATTATTACAACCTTTATTTTAATTCTTCTTTTCAAAGGTATTTCTTTTAAAATATTATTTCATATTATTATTATTATCTTTCTTTTTAAAATATTGTATTTCATACTCTTCTCACATGTGTCTTTTCAAACCTTTTTTTAAATGATACTCTTATTCTAGCTTTTTTAAACGTGTTGAACTTTATTGTATTCTTTTATTCTTCTCACGTGTGTCTCTTTAAACTCTTACATGTTATTAATACAACGATAAATTCCACCAGTAATCAACACGGAGGAAGTCGACCTCAATGTGTCAAACCCTTCAGATCCAGTGTCGTCTGAGAGTGTTTTACCTGCTGATGATCAAACCGTGGACTCCATACTTGTTTTCCATCTTGTACTTCCCGGGGGCGCTCAGTGGGTCGACCGGCACGCCTCCTTTGTACCTGCACACAGGTGGACGCCCCTCCCGTGTTAAACCAGCCTGTCCACGGAGACGCTCTGATGGTCCACACAACAATGCAGTGAAATGTGCTTAAAGAGATATTTACAAGGTGGTGACAACTGGGAAGGTGTGCCGAACATTTGGATTAAAAAGGGCTCTACGAACATGAGGAAAACCTATTGAAACCTTTGATTGTTTTAACGTAAGAAGCTCTTTTAAACCGAGTGTTACCACCTCACGATTACACTTGGATGCTTTAAGCTTAAATAGCGCAGCATGCTGCAAATGAACGCATTCTGACCATTTGACAATGGGCCTGGGGTTCCCCTGCACGGTGCAGAACAGCCTGACGGGGGTCTTCTCCCACACGGTGTGAGGCCGCAGGGCCACCAGGAAGTCCGGCATCTTCGGGATTTCGTCCGTCAAATCCGCCCTCCGGTACATCATGCTTTTAACCTGGGGGGGGGGCGGCGCGTACCGCATCATTAACGTCATTATGAGTCTATACAAGCTGGTGAAATACAATTTATGTTATTTATCTGCACTTATAACAACTCAAATTCCCCTCTGGGGAACATAAAGGTAATATATTAATATATTTATTAATAATATATATCGATGTTCATGTTAGCTGCTCAGTTATTTATACTTTACTCCATAAACAGGACACTAGGTGATTAATCATTGATTGGTATGCAGAACATTTTGGAGTTTTTGGAAACACAAACATTCAGTAAAAAGAAGTTGTGACATGAAGATGAGAACATTAAAATAGGTAAAGGCCTGCTTTTAAAAAGGTGGTCAAAGTGTGAGGAACTACATATCGGACTTTCATTTTCACCCAAAAAACTACAAGAAACTAGTTCAAGAGGACCTGAGAGCATCCTTCAGGCTGAGAACGTGAATATTTATACGGTTTCCTGCTATGGAGATACTATGTCCGGTGATCTATGAGGCAGCTACTTTATTTAGTTTCTATAGGACGCATTTAGAGGCTTTTTTTTCCTGGCAGCAACAGTTTTAACTAGTTTTAAGAGTTTTAGTAAAAACAACAACGAATCAAATATATTGGTATGAATTAGCAGCCAATGCAGTTATCTCAATGTTGTGCTCATTGAACTGGAGGCCCTTTTGCACCCTTACTACCTACTAAATAATACGAATGTACTGTGATGAAACACTTCAATGATGGTGGTAATATTGATATTCTTTCAAAATAGAAATCTGCATTTCATGGGTTAAAAAAAAAGGCTCAACACGCCATTTAATGTTCTAAATCAGCTGTGAACCTTGCGAGGTCAATACTGACATGGAGGAGACCAGTTTGGACTCATCTACGCTAGGAAATGTTACGTTACCACTTAGAGTCCGCCGTCCCCTTCCCCCCCCCCTTTAGCCCTTTACTAAATATTTTGTTATAATTTTTCTACATCATGCAGTGGGTGGAGTTAAGCTCAGATCGGGGGGTGAAGTTACATTTTAATCAGATCAGAATGTCGATACAGTGAACAAAAAAGGACCAAAAGATAAATGTACAGTTGAGTGTCATCTGCATATGTGCGATATAAAAACCTCCAATAACTCGACTCAGGGTGGTGAATCAAGACATCGGATATGATAGCTAGGTTTATGAAATCATGCCGTTTTCTTTGCCTGCAAGTTCCATACACACTACACATAACACAACACAATCACAGCAGCGTTACCTCTCTCTGGATAGCGAGACTCTCCACTTGGGCCTTGGTGGCCATCCTCATCCTGTGGATCTCGTCCTGAATCACAGTCAGTCCTTTCTCAACGTTGGTGCTCACTCGCAGGTACTCCTCCGTCCCCTCATCCGCAGTCCTGGAACACACAACTCTGCTCATCCAAGAACTACACGCATTTATTTTAGCATACTTTATGAACTTAGAACTATATTTTACAAATAATGACATTTGTCTTGTATGAGCACTTAAATAATTAATTGCAAGCGACTTTGATCCAAATCTCCATGTTTCCATCTCACAATTAAAAAAATTAAGTAGTAACTAAACTCTGAGGTATAATTGTAAGAATACAGTTCATCTTCAGATTAGATTCAGCCCCTGCATGGAGATTCAGAAATATGGTCAAACAACAGCGGACATTCTCTCTATTTAAATTTAAATTTGCAAGAATCACATTCAAGCATTCTAGCAGTAGTGCCTGCCTTTTTTTGGTGTTAATTTAAGATTTTTGCCAGACTTTTATGAGCTCTTTAAATCTGTACAAACAGAAATTCAAAGACCAACCACCGCTGTGTGATGAGAATTGCCTCATTTGGGAACAGATGGCGACTCCACAGATATTTATATAAATGAAAATCTTTGAGATTATTTTCTTTTAATCAACACCCGACATATAAAAGAAAAATAATCGTGAACTTGTAACAGTGAAGAAATGTGCCGTCTTGTGGAGACGGTGGTTCAGTATTACGTTCTCCAGTATTACGTTCCACCTAAAATAGCCTCGACGGTAGCCAATGGGGACTCACCTCTGCCGGAACACCGGTATGGTATAGGCTTGTTCCGCCATCGCCTCTGTGGCCTGGGCGTGCACCTGGCTCACCGATGTGGAGCTAGATTTCCTGTCACGGGGGGGGGGGGGGGGGGGGGGCATCGTTATAAAGCAGACATTAAAGGTACTTTCCACCATAATGGACTTTCAGGTTATTTAGTTTTGCAGAAGCAGGTCGCAGCGTTAAAATCTCCCAAGATCCAACTGAGGTGAAAATTAGTACAAATATAATCCCATGTTCTCGCCAATGAAGGCCTTGTCAGTAATATCGTGTTTTTAATGTCTTTGATTACGAGACTATAGTTGATTCATCTCTCCACCAATTTCTCTCCTTTTCATTGGCAATATAACACAATCTGATACTATCCATAAAGTATGCACAATTAGCTTCATCATGGCCAACTTAAAACATTTGTTTTGCTCCAAATAGCAAATCGCAAAGTTGTATTTGAAAGGAATTCCCCCTGATGACACCTCCTCATTCGGTGCACTATTACTAGACAAATCCATTGTGAAAAGGTTAATCGTGACCAGTGTCAGATACACATGGCCAGCGTTTGATCAGGGACATGTATAAAGATGTCATCCAAAACCTTTTAAAGGTTTAAAATACTGTATACAAAAACAATAAGCGCTCAGCCCTCCAGGTTTCTTTGTCTATCAAACGTCTCTCTTGGGAAACTTCAAAGACAGACTTGCTCCGCCCACTGGGTCGGGTTTAGTGGGCCGCAGGACAACATGGCGTCTCCATAAGGACCTGGCGATGTGAGCTTGGTTAGAGGAAAGTTTCATTTTCAGCCCTCCGACACAAGAAGCCACAAAGCCACGTGTATCTTATTACAAAAGCTGCAGAGCATCAGCAGCACTAGCAACACCTGTAGCACTAGCATCCTCCGTAGCACTAGCATCAGCCGTAGCACTAGCAACACATGTAGCACTAGCATCTTCCATAGCACTAGCAACACATGTAGCACTAGCATCTTCCATAGCACTAGCATCATCCATAGCACCAGCATTTATCCATTACACCAGCATCATCTGTTACACTAGCATCATCCGTTACACTAGCATCATCCGTTACACTAGCATCAGCCGTTACACTAGCATCAGCCGTTACACTAGCATCATCCATTACACTAGCATTATCCGTTACACTAGCATCATCAGTTGCACTAGCATCATCCATTACACTAGCATTATCCGTAGCACTATCATCATCCGTTACACCAGCATCATCCGTTACACTAGCATCATCCGTTACACTAGCATCATCCGTAGCACTAGCATCATCCATTACACCAGCATCATCCGTTACACTAGCATCATCCGTTGCACTAGCATCATCCATTACACCAGCATCATCCGTTACACTAGCATCAGCCGTTACACTAGCATCATCCGTTGCACTAGCATCATCCATTACACTAGCATCATCTGTTACACTAGCATCAGCCGTTACACTAGCATTATCCGTAGCACTAGCATCATCCATTACACCAGCATCATCCGTTACACTAGCATCATCCATTACACTAGCATCATCTGTTACACTAGCATCATCCGTCACTAGCATCATCCGTCACTAGCATCATCCGTTACACTAGCATCATCCGTTACACTAGCATCATCTATTACACTAGCATCATCCGTTACACTAGCATCAGCTGTTACACTAGCATCATCTGTAGCACTAGCATCATCCGTTACACCAGCATCATCCGTTACACCAGCATCATCCGTTACACCAGCATCATCCGTAGCACTAGCATCAGCCGTTACACTAGCATCATCCGTTACACTAGCATCAGCCGTTACACTAGCATCATCCGTTACACTAGCATCAGCCGTTACACTAGCATCATCCGTTACACTAGCATCATCCATTACACTAGCATCAGCCGTTACACTAGCATCATCCGTTACACTAGCATCATCCGTAGCACTAGCATCATCCGTTACACTAGCATCATCCGTTACACTAGCATCAGCCGTTACACTAGCATCATCCGTAGCACTAGCATCATCTGTTACAATAGCATCATCCGTTACACTAGCATCATCCGTTACACTAGCATCAGCCGTTACACTAGCATCAGCCGTTACACTAGCATCAGCCGTAGCACTAGCATCATCCGTTACACTAGAATCATCTGTTACACTAGCATCAGCCGTTACACTAGCATCAGCCGTTACACTAGCATCATCCGTAACACTAGCATCATCCGTTACACTAGCATCAGCCGTTACACTAGCATCAGCCGTTACACTAGCATCATCCGTAGCAAAAGCATCAGCCATTACACTAGCATCAGCCGTTACACTAGCATCATCCGTTACACTAGCATCATCCGTTACACTAGCATCAGCCGTTACACTAGCATCATCCGTTACACTAGCATCAGCCGTTACACTAGCATCATCCGTAGCACTAGCATCATCCGTTACACTAGCATCAGCCGTTACACTAGCATCATCCGTAGCACTAGCATCAGCCATTACACTAGCATCAGCCATTACACTAGCATCAGCCATTACACTAGCATCAGCCGTTACACTAGCATCAGCCGTTACACTAGCATCATCCGAAGCACTAGCATCATCCGTTACACTAGCATCAGCCGTTACACTAGCATCAGCCGTTACACTAGCATCAGCCGTTACACTAGCATCATCCGTAGCACTAGCATCAGCCGTTACACTAGCATCAGCCGTTACACTAGCATCATCCGTAGCACTAGCATCAGCCGTTACACTAGCATCAGCCATAGCCTTGTTCTGACTGCAGAGCTTTCATTTAGATTTTGGGCCATATACAGATCAATATAAGGCGTCACGGACCAAACAATATTGAATGTGTAGTTTTCAACCAGTTACGCTGTAAGAAAATCAGTTTTCTAGACACATAAATCCACATGTGCCAAAAGGAAAATATTCTATCAGGCAACACGAGTGAACTGTTTGACACGACAGTCGTTAATTAGTGATCTAATATTAAGACGTTAAGTCTGCTTTAACTATATTTGAGATTTACAAAGTCACCAATATTTGGCGTGCAGTTAAATAAAATGTTTTTGTGAATTTTCACACTAAAACCAGTGCTTCGTCAAATAACAGCGACTAGATAAACGATCTAGTCTGTGAGGGTGAAAACACACAAACAAGCGGCCAGCCAGCAGCTGTGGGAAGCAGGCGCGTATGCAGCAGGAACACGGCGGCCGCACGGCGGCGGCGGAAGCAGCAGCAACGAGCGGCGCCTCCCTCCGCCCCCCTCCGCCCCCCTCCGCCCCCCTCCGTACCTCACTGCCGTCTGCTGCTTGCAGCACACACACTCCATGTGGTGACAGGCAAAGTCACTTTGGACTTGGCTCACGCGCTTCTTCTCATACCGAGCTGTGACTTTGGAGGCCATGACGGGAACACTTCAAGGAGACCTGTCCCACGAGCATCAGGGGGCGGTGGGGGGAGGGGGGGGGGGAGACCAAACATGTGTTACCCGGGAACAGGAAACCAAGTCCTTTAAACCCGACGCCTCTTGTGTAGACATGTTGCATTTAAATTCACAGTATGCATGTAACAGTTTATATTCGTAGCACACGTACAAATACACTTAGTCGATATGCCGAAGAATACGTAAATTACCACACAAGCATATTTATCTCAAATGTGTGTGAAAGTCCAACATTTTGGGAGTTCAAACACGCGGCTCAGCACCGGCTATGAATAGCTCGCCGCCGGCTCCACGACTGGAGAAGAGAAGGAGGAAGAAAACCACCTGCCTTCTCGCTATTTTAATTTAAAATAAACTTGTGTGAGTGTGTGAGAGCCTCGTGCACGGGGCCGTGCACGAGGCTCTCACACACTCACACAAGACCAATTCACTAAACCGGCTGTCGAGTGTCAACTTGAGCCTCAATAATTGTGTTTTCCCGTTCGGTGTCATCATTATTTCAACACAAGAAGAAAGAACAAAATGTTAAGCTGTCGCAAATTGGATAAAAGAGGGTCAGCCACCTCTTAAACGCCCCCCGGGGGTATGTGAGGATGTAGTGCTCAGGGACGGTCTCTAACGCACACACACACACACACACACACACACACACACTCACACACACACACTCACACAGATAATCCACAGGCATTCATTATTACCGACACATTTCACTCAATAACTGCGCTGAACTTTAAAAAAGAAATGTTTATTTCTCCAGTAAAATTAGCCTCCCCGGTTGAAATAAATAACAATAATAACATTTAAAAAAGAGGAATAAACTCACCCCGAAGGATTAAAAAGAGCGCAAAGCGGTGGAAGAGCAGCCTGATGCCGCTTGGGAAGCACTTGCTGATGGCAAACACAAATATGACCCTCTCCTGAGGAGGAATGCCGTTCCCCTTCCACCCCTTGTATGGACGACCCTGAAGACTATATATAGCATTTCATCTTTTTGTTCTCATTCTGCACTTTGGAGAGGAACGGCGTGCGTCCCGCGGCTGCACTTTTATTTAAACTATTTCAGAGGGATGTTTTCCATCTGCCTGCATTTATGCAATTTCCGGATTTTTAAAAAAATCTTTTTTTTTTTAATTCCGAGCCATTTAGTGAAAGGTAAAAAAAAATAAAAAATAAGAAATATTTTAAAGTTCACGTAGGCTGCGTTTCACAAATTAAAATGCTGTTCACACACACAACAATAGCTCATTTTAAGGCCTTAAATCAGTGTTGAACTGGCACCTTTTTAGGTTCCTCCAAACGGCCGGTCCTCCTTGTGGGCAGCAGTCGGCCTATTTTTAACCGGCCGGTCGTCGTCGTCACGGCGATACCACACAATTCTTACGGTACAGGAGCCCCCCCCCCCCCGAGGCTATTTTCATGCACACCAGTACATGTAAAAATAAAAAATGACTGAAGACACGGGGAAGAAACTCAGGAGGTGGAGTCGGTTGAAACCACAGTGAAGTTAAGAGAGGTGGAGGAGGCCGGATGACCTGCAGGTGG
>NC_046966.1:24175722-24195741 GCF_009769545.1 Cyclopterus lumpus
ACAATGTACATCTTTATATATATGAGGGTAATGTGTGTGTATGTGTGTGTTTGTGCATGTACATGTTTGTGCATGTATATGAGGGTAATGTGTGTGTGCATGTGCATGTTTGTGCACGTGTGTGTTTGTGCATGAGGGAAATGTGTGTGTGTTTGTTTGTGCATGAGTGCATGGGTGAGTGGGTCCTCTCAGGAATGGAGTACGTATGTATGGAGCAGTAGACAAAAAAATGTAAGATATAAATACGAAGGCATAAACTTTAAGTGCAATTTTATACATACAAGTCGAGGATGGAATGAACAGGGGGGGGGGGATTGAGAGAGAGAGGTTGAGTAGCCATGGTGGTTATTTGTTTTGTTGGCCATCAATGTACAACTTATGGACTCAGATGACGGCTTTCTTCACCTGCTTGCGTGTTTGGTTTTCCTGCCCGGTGCGTTAGGAGCGTCCAGGACTCCTCATGCAGGGTCCAGAGTCCAGAGCCCAGGGTCCAGGGTCCAGGGTCCAGGGTCCGGAGCCCTTTCGGTGGTCTGCTGTTTGTGTTTCGCAACGATGGGACGTGGACGCTTGTTAGTGACGGTTTGGTTTTTGGGTGTAAAAGCTGGAATGTGACGTCCTTAAAGAACTCTGTCCGGGGACATTTTGAGGTGAGTGCTCATGAAATGAAAACTACTGTCTCTCCTGGAGTGAGGTTTTATTCTTCATGTCCTGGTGTTCTCCAGCACACCGAGTGCAGCAGGAAGAGGCTTTTCATTGGTCCGGGGGGGTTATTTGCTCTGTGGAGCACTTTCAACGAGAGCTTCTAGTCCGGAGAGTTTACTGTCGATTTGAAAGCAAATTATTCCAGTTGAATTGTTTCTTGGGAAAAAGGTTTTGCGTGCATTCCGGGCAGCATGAGGGCGGCCATCTTGGATCTCGCACCGGTCTCATCACAGACTAGTTTGATTTCCTCGTGCGCGTGTCACGTCTGAAGGATATCATTGCTGTGAAGTGAAAACGCGTCTAATTAAACTCTTTAAAACCCTTTTAAGGATAAAAACCACTGACACACTTTGCACTGATCTCCACGGCAACAACACTTCTTTACATTATCCTTTAATGCGTTGTGTATGTTTTCAATTAACTGATTTGTGGTTTGTGTCAGAAAATAAGTACAATTGTCCGTCACAAATTGTCCAAAGACATAAAATACCGACAGAGTCTTTGCTCGTCACTGAGTCAGCAGACACTGGGGGGGGGGGGCTCTGAGTATGGAGAGCAATGCTGACATGTGTTGCATCATCAGGCTCAATCAGCAATTCAAAGACGGGGCTAAAAAAACCAACATCATTTAAAAGGAAGCTATTTCCCACAATGCATTAGATTATAGCTGCAGACCCTCTGATCTTCTAATCGCTCACTAAGGTCTGAGATCCGGTACTTTCCTTTGTGTACGAGTCAACTGCAGGAAACTCTCTGGAATATTTGTAGTATACATTAATAAATATGTAGAAAATTTCACAAAACTTGTAAAAAACAAAAAAAACGGTTAATGTCGTTTTTGTTTTGTTTGTCACACACACACACACACACACACACACACACACTGTGGGCATCACAAAGTCACGAGCAGCTCCTAAAGGGTGATTTATTTGCCTCAAAACATGGCGAGGCTTTAAAATAAGTGACAGGGAATAAATGAGCAAAATCGTCGTCATGGTTTTTTGGTTTCGGAGCATTTCTCCGCTATAAGTTACGTCTGTAAACATCCAAGATAACATCTTTTTGTTATCTTAGTTATTCCTTTCATCTTTTGTAAAAGCATACGTGTGTTTTCATAACACCGGGGGGGGAAGCTGACCAGAGTAAAAGAGAAGTGAACCGTGCTTTACGCTCGGGAGGTTCAAACCTTTTTAAACTGAGGGCCATAAACATGAAACTATAAGACCACACGGTCGTGTTTGTGTTTGATCCACTTCATACACCAGCTGACAGTGAAGATATGAAGCAACCTGTCAGGAGGGAGAGAGCTGTGCAGTGTGTCTGAGAGGGGAGGGAGGGGGGAGGGAGGAGGGAGGGAGGGAGAGAGGAGGGAGGGAGGGAGGGAGGGAGAGAGCTGTGCAGTGTGTCTGAGAGGGGAGGGAGGGAGGAGGGAGGAGGGAGGGAGGGAGAGAGGGAGAGAGGAGGGAGGGGAGAGGGAAGAGGAGAGGAGAGGAGAGGGAAGAGGAGAGAGGGGAGAGGGGAGGGAGGGAGGAGGGAGGAGGGAGAGAAGAGGGAGGAGGGAGGGAGGGAGGAGGGAGAGAAGAGGGAGGAGGGAGGAGGGAGAGAAGAGGGAGGAGGGAGAGAAGAGGGAGGGAGAGAAGATGGAGGGGAGGGGAGGGAGAGATGAGGGAGAGAAGAGGGAGGGAGGAGGGAGGGGAGAGGGAAGAGGAGAGGAGAGGGAAGAGGAGAGAGGGGAGAGAGAGGGGAGGAGGGAGGGGAGAGAGAGGGGAGGAGGGAGGGGAGAGAGGAGGGAGAGAAGAGGGAGGGAGGGAGAAAAGAAGGAGGGGAGGGAGAGATGAGGGAGAGAAGAGGGAGGGAGGAGGGAGGGGAGAGAGAGGGGAGAGAAGATGGAGGGGAGGGGAGGGAGAGATGAGGGAGAGAAGAGGGAGAGAAGAGGGAGGGGAGAGAGAGGGGAGATAGAGGGGAGATAGAGGGGAGGGAGGGGAGAGGGTGAGGAGAGAGGGTGGGGTGAGAGGTGAAGGAGGGTGCAGAGGGTGCTGCAGCAGACCAGGAGCGGCCTCTCTCTCTCTATCTGATGACCTTCAGCCGCGTAGCTGCGTGTGATGCAGCCGGATGAGGGCGATGACATCACCGCGCTCTGCACGTAGGCCTCTGCTGGCTGCCATGGCAACGCGGGAGACATGCCGGCGGGTGGGGGGGAGAGAGAGAGAGAGAGAGAGGCAGGGAGGTGCAGTGCAGGCAGCTTCCTCATTCACAGTCCTCCCCCTCCTCCTCCTGCTGTAGGAGAAGCCCCCCCCCCTCCCACACACACCCCTTCCTCTCATCCCCTCCCCGGCTCAGCCAATCGGGCCCTCCGGTGGGGGCGGGGCATAGCGGAGCCACCATTCCAGTGCGCAGAGCCGCTGCATCTCCACCGGAGCCAACAGGGAGCCAGCAGCTCAGAGGGAGGAGACGCGGCCGGACCCAGCCTCTCCGTGCGCGTGTTTGTGAGCGTGTGTGTGTGTGTGTGTGTGTGTGTGTGTGTGTCATCTGCAAGTGCGCTCCTATTGCAGACTAGCAGGCACGGCCTGCCCCCCCCTCTACCCGTCCTCTCTTTTTAACCTTGCCTCGCCTTGGTGGCTCAGCTCCTTCCTCCGCTTCACGACGACGACAGGGATCCTCGTGGGGGGGAACCGGCCTCCGTTCACTCTCTCACCGCCTCCGCAGCGCCGACAGCCGGCAGGATGATAGCGGCTCAGCTCCTCGCCTACTACTTCACCGAGTTGAAGGATGACCAACTCAAGAAGGTGAGTGACAACGCTGCGGAGAGCTTGTGTGCGTAACGGAGGGGGGGGGGCATCGGTGGCGGAGAGCTTGTGTGCGTAACGGGGGGGCCCACGGTGGCATGTCAGTGCGCTGAGCCTGCGGGGCGTATCGGGCCGGGGGAGGAGGGAGGATTCATCGGTATAGAGGAAGTGGTGGAGGAGGAGGAGGAGGAGGAGGAGGGGGAGGAGGAGGAGGAGGCGCAGGAGGAGGAGGAGGAGGAGGAGGAGGCCGTGGTATGGATCTGATGGTGCTTCGGTTGGCTCAGGGGTTAGACATGGATGTCCTTGAGGAAGTGGGCCGTGGCCCGTGATGGTGGCGATGTGCCGTCGTTAAGGAGAGAGTTTCCGGAGCGTCGGTTGCCAGGGTGCCTGAAGCAGACAGGTGTCTGTGGGGGGTGGGGGGCTCCCTGGTTCTCTCATTCCTCTCTGGGGGGGGGGGGGGGGGGAAAAAAACGCAGCAGGAAACCTGATCTGGAATGCAGCCTCAGACATATGGGGGGGGGGGGGTTATGATGTTATGATGTTATGCATGATGGCACAGTGCAGTAGATGCACGTGTCTTTGCAGTAGGTTAATAGGTTAATTACAACACGTGTGCAGCAGCCAAAATGACAACAAAAATAAGTGTAATAATAGTCATAATAGCGTCATAATAATAAAGTTATATAATAATAATAATATTATAATAATAAAAAACACACAGCTCTTTATTTAAAAGCAGAAATATATTTTTACCATCAGATTTATATATAATATATTTATATATAATCTGATGGCTAAATATAACCTGGTTTACGTATAGTATATATATATATAGTCCACTATATGTATAATTGATATAGCTTTAATTAAATGGTGTAAGAAGAAGATGCAGACTTGTTGCTGTCTCGGCGCACAGACTCACGATGGCCGACAGGAAGAAAGACAGGAATACAAACATTAAAAAATATATAAAAATAGAAGTGATCTGTTCATTGAAGCCGTCGCATTAGTGGATTTGGAGAAGCTCGTGAAAGTGATGCCGCACGGAGGAGCCTGGAAACAAGCGCGTGGATTGTGTTTCACGGTGCTTTGTCGTGGCCGATTGGCACGAGCTGTGTCATTACGCAACAATAACAGTGACGGGGCAAATCCCCCCCCCCCAACACTCGCTCATTAATAAGATGCTTTAACTGGAATTAAACTGCACGGTGTTGCTATTAGAAACAAACAGACTATTCTGTTTATTTATTGCACTTTTATAAAAGTCACCGTGTGTCATAAAACATATTGAACATACTGCAGTAAATGCTCTACGTATCCGGGTGCAGGTTCCTTCTCACAATACGTGGTCCTTTGGATCAATCTATTGACTTTCTAACACGGCCGCCGGAGCAAACATGCCTCTCATGCAATTAGTTAAAGAGCAGCTAAACCCCCCCAACCTGGAAACCAATGTATGTGGGGTAATTAGTGGTGTTGTTGATGGATTCAGGTCCAAATCTGGACATTTTTTAGTGCAAAGTAATAGAATATTGTGGTATGGATATGCATTGCGACGACCTTCTACTGGTTGAAACCCGGGCAATTGCAATTTAAATGTCGCTAATAGCTGATCTGGAGGCAGCTTTCCTCACCAAGCAACACCCCCCGTGCTATAAAAACCAACGTCTTCCGACTCCTGGAGTTATACTCTCAGAATACTACAGAGTATCAGTGAAGAGTAGTCGTTACCTTTCAACTACACGTATCCCCCTTTCATGTAAACTCAAATACTCAGTTTATTCCGTATTGTGTCAACACAACGGGCCCTTTACTGCACCGTTAGCAAGAATCATCACAATAGTCGGCATGATAGCTATTAGCATTAGCGCTAGTGATTAGCATAAGCTAATTGGTAGGCTGTCATGGGAGGTTATGTAATGTCCGGCGGAAATGTAAAAAAGTAACGTTGACTAGCGGGTTCCTGTTTATGTTCTGTTACTGTGAAATCATGCTGGAGTTATCAAGCTAGCTAGCTAGCGAACTAGCCAGCCTCACTTCAGGCAAAACTGGCGTGTAGTTACTCTTTAAGTACGATGTTACACAATCTGAGGTGTACTTTTCAGGATACCTTGCAGTGCATTATGGTACTAAAACCACGAGGAAACACCAAAAGAAAGAAAAGGTGTATAAATGGCAGACTGTGTTCCTCTTGTCTGGGTTCATCCTCGTATCCCTTGCCTTTACTTCTATAACCTGAACCCTGGTCTGACAGCGATGTCCCTGCCTCCTCAGATCGACAAGTACCTGTACTCCATGCGTTTCTCGGACGACACGGTGAAGGACATCATGAACCGGTTCCGCCGGGACATGGAGAACGGGCTCGGCCGCGACACCGGCCCCACCGCCACCGTCAAGATGCTGCCCACCTTCGTCAGGGCCATCCCCGACGGATCAGGTGCGCTTCAAAAACAAAAGACACGGGTCATTGTGACAACTACAGGTGCCCATGTAGCCGTACAGTCGGGTTTTCTATGTGCCGCCGAAAAAGAACAAGAAACTTAACCCAGAGACGTACAATAAGACTTTTAGGGAACGGGGTCGAGGGCTGGAGACGCTTTGAAGGAGTGGCTTTAACACGCTTAGAGAAAACACTTTGCAATATTCAGCTGGATGTTAAATATTAGTTAAACATTGAATGACCTGCCATTCCATGACATCACTTCCTGGTGTCCCCTCGGCAGAAGGAGCCCATTGATTCATCAAACAAAGCTAGAAAGTACAAAAAGGATCATTAGAAACCATCATTACTGATATATTCATATATATATAAATGTTTATATACATATATATTTATATATATATTTAGATTTATTTACGTGTGTGTACACATATGTACATATATATGTTAATATGTGTATATATATGTATGTGTTTATGTACAGTATATATATATATATATATATACATAAACACATATTAATATATATTTATGTTTTGAGAAGATCTTTAAATTTCCACCACGTTGTGACCGTATTTATTTATATTTAATTAATATTAACCATAACAAAAGTCAGTATTCATACGGTCATAAAGCCGAAAAGTGTCCACAAAGTCACATTAAAGTGATCCCGTCCAGATGTTCAGCGCCTGATGCGTCCCGTCCGGCCTCCCTTGTGCTCTGGATCTGGACTCAGTGGACCAGTATTGTTTTAGGCCCCCGGGGGCCGAAGAGTTCAACCAGCCCGATCGGGGCTCTCTAACCATCTCAAAACATGCGGATTACGGCTCAAAGTGTGTTAAATCTGCAGTGTAATTTAATGTTAAAACGTAAGAATTCAGAAGTTAGAATATTCAGTTATAAGTCTTTAGGTCGTCAGAATGCAGCTTTAACACATGAAGCATAGACTTCTATACAACCAGAGGAGTCGCCCCCTGGTGGTCAGGAGAGAGAATGCAGCTTTACCACATGAAGCATAGACTTCTATACAACCAGAGGAGTCGCCCCCTGGTGGTCAGGAGAGAGAATGCAGCTTTAACACATGAAGCATAGACTTCTATACAACCAGAGGAGTCGCCCCCTGGTGGTCAGGAGAGAGAATGCAGCTTTAACACATGAAGCATAGACTTCTATACAACCAGAGGAGTCGCCCCCTGGTGGTCAGGAGAGAGAATGCAGCTTTAACACATGAAGACATTTTACTTTAATTATTATCATTATTTATTCATTGTAATTAATTATATATATACATATATATATTCATGTATATATTTATTAATTATATAATTGTAATTAATTATATATATATATTAATATAGTAAATAATTATATAATTGTAATTATATATATATATATATATAAATATAATTACAATTATGTAATTAATTAATTATAAATATACACAATACAAACATATGTGTGTATTGTTACAAACTAGTTTTAAAAATGATAGATAGACATTTATTTAAAGAATAACACAGCGAGCTTAAACAAGTGGACAGCAGCCAGTCAAGGGGACGACCTCTGTCTTCAGGTGTTGTCTCTCCATAGCAGCCTCCAGGCTCAGGTGTGGCTCATCAGCCTGAAAGACAAAACACAGAGCAAAGAGGACCCAGGCCCTAAAGGAAGGGAGGGGTCGCCACAGTATATATATATATATATATATATATATATATATATATATATATATATATATATATATGTGTACATACGTATATACATATATAACCATGTACATGTATGTATATGTACATAAGAGGTAACTGCTATATGTGTGTGTGTGTATCTATATATATATATATATAGATATACATGTATGTGTATACATATATAACCATGTACATTTACGTATATGTACATAAGAGGTAACTGCTATATGTGTGTGTATATATATATATATATATATATGTATGTACTGCTATGTGTGTATATATATATATATATATATATATATATATATATATATATAGCTATACATGTACGTGTATACATATATAACCATGTACATGTACGTATATGTACATGAGAGGTAACCGCTCGCTCTGATTGGCCCAGAGGTCAGAGCTCTTCACAGGAGATAAAAGTCTCTCTGCTGCCCATCAGCACGTCTCATGTCAGGCGTCTCATTCCAGAGATTAGTGAACGCCACATTGTGGTCGTGGCCGTTCTCCTGCGGCGCAGTAAAAAGGTCACGGGTCTGATTCCTGACACTCGATCCGCCTCGACCTCCATTGCGGATACGAATGATATTAGCAGAACCTGTTGTCCTGACGTCTGGGATCGTTTTTGAAGCAACAGCTGTTTGTTTGGTAAACAATAAAACGAGCTCTCTGATGTTCACGTGGAGGATCGCTTTACGTTTTGGTTTCCTGCCCGGAGGCCCGACTCGACCTCTGGTCGCATGCAAAGGTCGTTGGGGAGACTGAAGCGCACCTTTTAAAATAAGGTCTTTCTGTTTGTTTGTTTGTTTGTTTGTTTGTTTGCGTGTCCCCTCTTGTTTTCTTTTTTTTAAAGTCTCTCAAGGGTTCAGATTGCAGTCGATTCTATTGAGATAAGAAAATAACACAATTAAATACCCTCTTACCTGCTGCAGCCATCTAAATGCATTTTTTTGCACGTATATGTCTCTAGTAGAGAGACCTGTCAATCACCTTGGAGCCCCGCCCCTGAAGCACACCCTGCTTTATGGTCTGTTTGACTCTAAATGACCATAATTTACTAAATGAACATCACGCTGTATTGAAGAAGACTTGAAACTAGAGATTGAGACCAAAAACTAATGTTTACAATGTTTACTTAGGGAATAAATCAAGAGAGGTAGAGTCATTTATATAGACTTCTATACAACCAGAGGAGTCGCCCCCTGGTGGTCAGGAGAGAGAATGCAGCTTTAACACATGAAGCGTAGACTTCTATACAACTAGAGGAGTCGCCCCCTGGTGGTCAGGAGAGAGAATGCAGCTTTAACACATGAAGCATAGACTTCTATACAACCAGAGGAGTCGCCCCCTGGTGGTCAGAAGAGAGAATGCAGCTTTAACACATGAAGCATAGACTTCTATACAACCAGAGGAGTCGACCCCTGGTGGTCAGGAGAGAGAATGCAGCTTTAACACGTGAAGCATAGACTTCTATACAACCAGAGGAGTCGCCCCCTGGTGGTCAGAAGAGAGAATGCAGCTTTAACACATGAAGCATAGACTTCTATACAACCAGAGGAGTCGCCCCCTGGTGGTCAGGAGAGAGAATGCAGCTTTAACACATGAAGCATAGACTTCTATACAACCAGAGGAGTCGCCCCCTGGTGGTCAGGAGAGAGAATGCAGCTTTAACACATGAAGTATAGACTTCTATACAACCAGATGAGTCGCCCCCTGGTGGTCAGGAGAGAGAATGCAGCTTTAACACGTGAAGCATAGACTTCTATACAACCAGATGAGTCGCCCCCTGGTGGTCAGGAGAGAGAATGCAGCTTTAACACATGAAGCATGGACTTCTATACAACCAGAGGAGTCGCCCCCTGGTGGTCAGGAGAGAGAATGCAGCTTTAACACATGAAGCATAGACTTCTATACAACCAGAGGAGTCGCCCCCTGGTGGTCAGGAGAGAGAATGCAGCTTTAACACATGAATAACTTGAGTTAATTAAACCTGACGTCTCCCTGTGCTCGTGGGACAGAGAAGGGGGACTTCATCGCTCTGGATCTTGGGGGGTCCAACTTCAGGATCCTGCGCGTCAAAGTGACGCAGGACAAGAAGCAGCCGGTCCAGATGGAGAGCCAGGTCTACGAGACCCCCGATGACATCATCCACGGCAGCGGGTCACGGGTAAACACAAAATGTCTCTCTCTCTCTCTGTGTGTGTGTCTTCAGGCTTCAGGTTGTGTGTCTGCTTCAGGTTGTGTGTCTGCTTCAGGTTGTGAGTCTGCTTCAGGTTGTGTGTCTGCTTCAGGTTGTGTGTCTGCTTCAGGTTGTGTGTCTGCTTCATGTTGTGTGTCTGCTTCATGTTGTCTGTCTGCTTCAGGTTGTGTGTCTGCTTCAGGTTGTGTGTCTGCTTCAGCCTTCAGGTTGTGTGTCTGCTTCAGGTTGTGTGTCTGCTTCAGGTTGTGTGTCTGCTTCATGTTGTGTGTCTGCTTCAGGTTGTGTGTCTGCTTCATGTTGTCTGTCTGCTTCAGGTTGTGTGTCTGCTTCAGGTTGTGTGTCTGCTTCATGTTGTGTGTCTGCTTCATGTTGTCTGTCTGCTTCAGGTTGTGTGTCTGCTTCAGGTTGTGTGTCTGCTTCATGTTGTGTGTCTGCTTCAGGTTGTGTGTCTGCTTCAGCCTTCAGGTTGTGTGTCTGCTTCAGGTTGTGTGTCTGCTTCAGGTTGTGTGTCTGCTTCAGGTTGTGTGTCTGCTTCAGCCTTCATGTTGTGTGTCTGCTTCAGGTTGTGTGTCTGCTTCAGGTTGTGTGTCTGCTTCAGCCTTCAGGTTGTGTGTCTGCTTCAGGTTGTGTGTCTGCTTCAGCCTTCATGTTGTGTGTCTGCTTCAGGTTGTGTGTCTGCTTCATGTTGTGTGTCTGCTTCAGGTTGTGTGTCTGCTTCAGGTTGTGTGTCTGCTTCAGCCTTCAGGTTGTGTGTCTGCTTCATGTTGTGTGTCTGCTTCAGGTTGTGTGTGTGCTTCAGGTTGTGTGTCTGCTTCAGCCTTCAGGTTGTGTGTCTGCTTCAGGTTGTGTGTCTGCTTCATGTTGTGTGTCTGCTTCATGTTGTGTGTCTGCTTCAGTTTGTGTGTCTGCTTCAGGTTGTGTGTCTGCTTCAGGTTGTGTGTCTGCTTCAGCCTTCAGGTTGTGTGTCTGCTTCAGGTTGTGTGTCTGCTTCAGGTTGTGTGTCTGCTTCAGTTTGTGTGTCTGCTTCAGGTTGTGTGTCTGCTTCAGGTTGTCTGTCTGCTTCAGGTTGTGTGTCTGCTTCATGTTGTGTGTCTGCTTCAGGTTGTGTGTCTGCTTCATGTTGTGTGTCTGCTTCAGGTTGTGTGTCTGCTTCAGCCTTCAGGTTGTGTGTCTGCTTCATGTTGTGTGTCTGCTTCAGGTTGTGTGTCTGCTTCAGGTTGTGTGTCTGCTTCATGTTGTGTGTCTGCTTCAGGTTGTGTGTCTGCTTCAGTTTGTGTGTCTGCTTCAGGTTGTGTGTCTGCTTCAGGTTGTGTGTCTGCTTCAGCCTTCAGGTTGTGTGTCTGCTTCAGGTTGTGTGTCTGCTTCAGTTTGTGTGTCTGCTTCAGGTTGTGTGTCTGCTTCATGTTGTGTGTCTGCTTCATGTTGTGTGTCTGCTTCAGGTTGTGTGTCTGCTTCAGTTTGTGTGTCTGCTTCAGGTTGTGTGTCTGCTTCAGGTTGTGTGTCTGCTTCAGCCTTCAGGTTGTGTGTCTGCTTCAGGTTGTGTGTCTGCTTCAGTTTGTGTGTCTGCTTCATGTTGTGTGTCTGCTTCAGGTTGTGTGTCTGCTTCAGCCTTCAGGTTGTGTGTCTGCTTCAGGTTGTGTGTCTGCTTCATGTTGTGTGTCTGCTTCATGTTGTGTGTCTGCTTCAGGTTGTGTGTCTGCTTCAGCCTTCAGGTTGTGTGTCTGCTTCAGGTTGTGTGTCTGCTTCAGTTTGTGTGTCTGCTTCATGTTGTGTGTCTGCTTCAGGTTGTGTGTCTGCTTCAGCCTTCAGGTTGTGTGTCTGCTTCAGGTTGTGTGTCTGCTTCATGTTGTGTGTCTGCTTCATGTTGTGTGTCTGCTTCAGGTTGTGTGTCTGCTTCAGGTTGTGTGTCTGCTTCAGGTTGTGTGTCTGCTTCAGCCTCTCTTTTCCGCCTGCAGCTCTTCGCCCACGTCGCCGACTGCCTGGGCGACTTCATGGAGAAGCAGAAGATCAAGGACAAGAAGCTCCCCGTGGGGTTCACGTTCTCCTTCCCCTGTGCCCAGACCAAGCTGGACGAGGTACACGAGTCCGTTCATCAAGTGTATAAAACAAAGTGCATTGTGGGATATGTTGGACTATATATAAGTTAACGGTTTGGGGTCTCTGCAGGCGGTCTTGTTGACGTGGACGAAGAAGTTCAGAGCCAGCGGCGTTGAGGGCATGGACGTCGTGAACCTCCTGAACCGGGCCATCAAGAAACGAGGGGCGAGTTATTTTCTTTTATTATTAATGTCAATTATGGAGCGTGAGTGGAAAATGTCCACTGGGCTGAGTGGGGGGGCAGATGGTTAATCTATATATTACAATACACGTCACGAGTTATGGCTGATGAAAATAAAAACACTTTTTTTTCTTCCAGTTTTTCTTGCAAATTTACAAATTTTATCTCAGAGAATATCCAAGTTTTATAAAACCTTTATATTTAATTTTCATGAACACGACAATGGCCCCAATACATCGTCATATTTATGGTATACGTATGTTTTATACATATATTTATATATATATACACTGTATGTTTTTAAAACAGTCTACGTCTGTGGTTCCTCCGCAAAGAAAAACTATCTTTTCAGTTTTTCTTGCAAATTTACAACTTTAATCTCATTGAATATCAATAAAGTTTTATAAAACCTTTATATTTAATTTTTTTGAACACGACAATTTCAATTCAGTTTATTTTGTATCGCCCAATATCTCAAATTTGCCTCAGAGGGCTTTACAAATGGCCCCAATACATCGTCATATTTATGGTATACGTATGTTTTATATATATATATATATATATGTTTTTTATTTAATGCATTTCAAAATACACCCACCCTTTTTGCGAGTCTAGATGCAACACCTTTTAAAAGAGTCTACCTTTTCTTTTTCCTTCTTTGTTTTGAGTTCAACATAATCTTGTTGTTGTTGTTGTTGTTGTTGTTGTTTTCCCAGGACTACGAGGCCGACATCATGGCGGTGGTGAACGACACCGTCGGCACCATGATGACCTGCGGGTTTGACGATCAGCGCTGTGAAGTGGGCGTCATCATCGGTGAACACGTAGTTTTCACCATTAGCGCAGTTCTACACGTAGGGGGCGCCAAAGGCATTAGAACCATCAACCCCCCCTGCCCCCCCCCCACTGACAGTGAGGTCGTGTCCTTTCAGGGACGGGAACCAACGCCTGCTACATGGAGGAGCTCCGCCACATCGACCAGGTGGAGGGAGACGAGGGCCGGATGTGCATCAACACGGAGTGGGGCGCCTTCGGGGACGACGGCTCGCTGGAGGACATCCGCACCGAGTTCGACCGCGAGATCGACCGGGGCTCCATCAACCCGGGGAAGCAGCTGTAGGATTGTGGTTTATTAAGCTTTAATTAGTTGTTTTTTTTAAAAAGCCTGTGAGAAACGTCAACTTTCTATATATTACATATTATAAGAGTTGTTTGAGGAATTATAGTTATTTATCTCTAATGTCGTACACGCTTTGCGAATTAAGGATGAAAAGACACGTAGAATGAGGTCATTCTAGCACGCGACAGTTAATTTGCACGCAATTTAATCTTTAATACGTTTCATCTTCGACGGGAGAGCAGAGCGCTTGATTTCCTGAAACGCTTTATTCTAGAAAAAATAGTTTTTTTATGTCCTAAAGTGCAATTATAACATTCCTCCTTCAAAATAAAAGTCTATTCTAAAAAAAAAAAGACGTATCCCGCCTGAGCTCGGAGGAATGAATAGATTAGATTATACTGTATTCATCCCCAGAGGGCAGCAGCAAAACATTGTTTACAAATATACAATCAAATAAATTAGCAGGAGATTTAAATAATAAAAAATGAACAATGTCGCCTCCGCTCAGGTTTGAGAAGATGGCCAGCGGGATGTACATGGGGGAGCTGGTGCGACTCATCCTGGTCAAGATGGCCAAGGAGGGGCTTCTGTTCGAGGGCCGCATAACCCCCGAGCTCCTGACCAAAGGGAAGATCGAGACCAAGCACGTCTCCGCCATCGAGAAGTGAGGAACGCTCCACGGAAAGACGTGTATGTATATTTCGTACCCGGGGACGAGATCTTTCAATGACAAGTTTTTTTCTTTTTGATCGTCGTCGCAGGAGCAAAGAAGGGCTGAAGAAGTGCATGGAGATCCTGACCCGGCTCGGCGTGGAGCCCTCGGACGAGGACTGCCTGGCGGTGCAGCACGTGTGCACCATCGTGTCCTTCCGCTCCGCCAACCTGGTGGCCTCCACCCTGGGGGGCATCCTGGCTCGCCTCAAGGAGAGCAAAGGGGTGGCGCGCCTGCGCACCACCGTGGGCATCGACGGGTCGCTCTACAAGATGCACCCGCAGTGAGTCCTGCTCTCAACGCGGGGGTCAGGGGTCAGAGGTCAGGGGTCAGGAGGAGGGTCCTCTGAGGGAGATGGAGGATGAATTCCCATGAATGATGAGGAAAAACTGCAGATCACTTTTTTTTAAAGCTAAAATAGTAATTGAAGTTTTATATATATATATATATATATATATATATATATATATATATATATATATACATATATATAAAAAAAGTTTAAAAAAAATATATATAAAAAGTAAAACAATATTTTAAATATACATATGTATATATATACTGTGTGTGTATATATATATATATATATATTTACATGTGTATGTACAAATGTAATACAAGTAATTGCTTTGAACATCCGTTCCCATATTATGATAAATATCTTAATAAATAATAAGAAGAATATCTAGATTTACCCCGCTCTGTTTACTCCTGATGGTCCTCACGCAGTATAATAATAAAAATGATAATAATAAAAAGTAATGATAATAATAATAATGGGAAAAAGATGAATAAATAATAATGACAGTAATAATAATGGTAATATTAATAATAAAGATGAGAATAACTAATTATAATATAAATAATGATAATAATAATAATGATAATAATATAAATGGCAATAATAATAATAATGGCAAAAAGACTAATACATAATAATGACAGTAATAATAATGGTAATATTAATAATAAAGATGAGAATAACTAATTATAATAATATAAATAATGATAATAATAATAATGATAATAATAATATAAATGGCAATAATAATGGCAAAAAGACTAATACATAATAATGAAAGTAATAATAATAATGGTCATATTAATAATAAAGATGGGAATAACAACGTAAATAAATATATATAAAATAAAGAAGCATGAAAGGAGGTGTCGAGCTCTGCTGCCCTCCCACAGATACGCCCGCCGCCTGCACAAGACGGTGCGCCGCCTGGTCCCGGACTCCGACGTCCGCTTCCTGCTGTCGGAGAGCGGGAGCGCCAAAGGCGCCGCCATGGTGACGGCCGTGGCGTACCGCCTGACGGAGCAGGCGCGCCAGATTCAGCAGACGATGGCCGAGTTCCGGCTCGGCGAGGCGCAGCTGCTGGAGGTGAAGAAGCGCATGAGGCAGGAGATCGAACGAGGCCTCAAGAAGAACTCCCACCAGGAGGCCACGGTCAAGATGCTGCCCACCTTCGTCCGGAGGACGCCCGACGGAACAGGTGACGAGTAGAGATGGACATTTTTATGGTTTGTGTGTATGTACATGAATGTATATATATATGTGTATGTGTGTATATATATATATATATATATATATATATATATATATATATATATATACACGTTCATGTGTACTGTATATACATATATACATGTATGGATATACATGTATATATGTATGTGGGTGGGTGTGTATATATATGTATGTATATATATATATATATATATATATATACACATGTTCATGTGTACTGTATATACATATATGTATATATATATGTATGGACATTTTTATGGTTTGTGTGTATGTACATGTATGTATATATATGTATATATATACATATGGACATTTTTATGGTTTGTGTGTATGTACATGAATGTATATATATATGTGTATGTGTATATATATATATACACGTTCATGTGTACTGTATATACATATATATATGTATATATATATATATATATATACATATGGACATTTTTATGGTTTGTGTGTATGTACATGTATGTATATATATATATATGTGTGTATATATATATATATATATACACGTTCATGTGTACTGTATATAAATATATATATATATGTATGGATATACATGTATATATGTATGTGGGTGGGTGTGTATATATATGTATGTATGTATATATATATATATATATATATATATATATATATATATATATACACATGTTCATGTGTACTGTATATACATATATGTATATATATATGTATGGACATTTTTATGGTTTGTGTGTATGTACATGTATGTATATATATATATATACATATGGACATTTTTATGGTTTGTGTGTATGTACATGTATGTATATATATATATATATACATATGGACATTTTTATGGTTTGTGTGTATGTACATGAATGTATATATATATGTGTATGTGTATATATATATATACACGTTCATGTGTACTGTATATACATATATATATATATATATACATATGGACATTTTTATGGTTTGTGTGTATGTACATGTATGTATATATATATATATGTGTGTATATATATATATATATATACACGTTCATGTGTACTGTATATACATATATATATATATGTATGGATATATATGTATATATGTATGTGTGTGGGTGTGTATATATATATATACACATATATGTATATATGTATATATATATATACATATATGTATATATATGTGTGTGTGTGT
Source organism: Cyclopterus lumpus (assembly GCF_009769545.1). Classification (NCBI taxonomy): domain Eukaryota; kingdom Metazoa; phylum Chordata; class Actinopteri; order Perciformes; family Cyclopteridae; genus Cyclopterus; species Cyclopterus lumpus. The sequence continues at coordinate 24,192,362 of NC_046966.1, forward strand.
ATATATATATATATATATATATATATACACACGTTCATGTGTACTGTATATACATATATATATATGTATGTATATATATGTATATGTGTGTGGGTGTGTATATATGTATATATGTATATATATATATATACATACATATGTGTATATATATATACATGTATATATACATGTATTTTAGAGTCGACCGGTTTTAAGTTACGGCGTCGGTTCTCACCCCCGACATTTACCTTTTTATTTGTTTAAACCGCCTCTCTTTACGACACAGAGAACGGGGATTTCCTCGCTCTGGACCTCGGGGGGACGAACTTCCGAGTGCTTCTGGTGAAGATTCGCAGCGGGAAGAAGCGATCGGTGGAGATGCACAACAAAATCTACGCCATCCCCGTAGAAGTCATGCAGGGCACCGGAGAAGAGGTAACGACGTCAGTGAATGCGACAGACCCCCCCGGACGCTCACGTTTCTCTATTAACTCCATCATCCTCTATGGTCTCTGCAGCTCTTCGACCACATCGTGCACTGCATCTCCGACTTCCTGGACTACATGGGGATGAAAAGCGCCCGCCTGCCGCTGGGCTTCACCTTCTCCTTCCCCTGCCATCAGACCAGCTTGGACGCAGTACGTTCTCTCAGCGGTCATCTCAAGTTTCCCTAGGGAGGCACCGGAGAGGTGGAGCTACGCAGAAAGATAGATAACCCGTCGCTTAGCCCCGCCCCCCCCCCCCCACAATGCTAGTCTGTCAAGCCGTTGTTACCATGGAGCCCACGCTGCATGAATATTGTCTAACGCTTGGAAACAAAGATAGAGGAACACCCCTCGTCTCAAAGCTCCTCCCTCATCTTAAATCTCCTCCCTCATCTTAAAGCTCCTTCCTCATCTTAAAGCTCCTCCCTCGTCCCAAAGCTCCGCCCTCGTCTCAAAGCTCCTCCCTCATCTTAAAGCTCCTTCCTCGTCTCAAAGCTCCGCCCTAGTCCCAAAGCTCCTCCCTCATCGTAAAGCTCCTCCCTCATCTTAAAGCTCCTTCCTCGTCTCAAAGCTCCTCCCTCGTCTTAAAGCTCCTCCCTCATCTTAAAGCTCCTTCCTCGTCCCAAAGCTCCTCCCTCATCGTAAAGCTCCTCCCTCGTCCCAAAGCTCCTCCCTCATCTTAAAGCTCCGCCCTCGTCCCAAAGCTCCTCTCTCGTCTTAAAGCTCCTCCCTCATCTTAAAGCTCCTTCCTCGTCCCAAAGCTCCTCCCTCATCTTAAAGCTCCTTCCTCGTCCCAAAGCTCCTCCCTCATCTTAAAGCTCCTCCCTCATCTTAAAGCTCCTTCCTCGTCTCAAAGCTCCTCCCTCGTCTTAAAGCTCCTCCCTCATCTTAAAGCTCCTTCCTCGTCCCAAAGCTCCTCCCTCATCGTAAAGCTCCTCCCTCGTCCCAAAGCTCCTCCCTCATCTTAAAGCTCCGCCCTCGTCCCAAAGCTCCTCTCTCGTCTTAAAGCTCCTCCCTCATCTTAAAGCTCCTTCCTCGTCCCAAAGCTCCTCCCTCATCTTAAAGCTCCTTCCTCGTCCCAAAGCTCCTCCCTCATCTTAAAGCTCCTCCCTCATCTTAAAGCTCCTTCCTCGTCTCAAAGCTCCTCCCTCGTCTTAAAGCTCCTCCCTCATCTTAAAGCTCCTTCCTCGTCCCAAAGCTCCTCCCTCATCGTAAAGCTCCTCCCTCGTCCCAAAGCTCCTCCCTCATCTTAAAGCTCCGCCCTCGTCCCAAAGCTCCTCCCTCATCTTAAAGCTCCTTCCTCGTCCCAAAGCTCCTCCCTCATCTTAAAGCTCCTTCCTCGTCCCAAAGCTCCTCCCTCATCTTAAAGCTCCTCCCTCATCTTAAAGCTCCTTCCTCGTCCCACATCGTAAAGCTCCTCCCTCGTCCCAAAGCTCCTCCCTCATCTTAAAGCTCCTTCCTCGTCTCAAAGCTCCGCCCTCGTCCCAAAGCTTCTCTCTCATCTTAAAGCTCCTCCCTCGTCCCAAAGCTCCGCCCTCGTCTCTAAGCTCGTCCCTCATCTTAAAGCTCCTTCCTCGTCTCAAAGCTCCTCCCTCGTCCCAAAGCTCCGCCCTCGTCTCTAAGCTCCTCCCTCATCTTAAAGCTCCGCCCTCATCTCAAAGCTCCGCCCTCGTCCCAAAGCTCCGCCCTCGTCTCAAAGCTCCTCCTTCGTCATAGTTTTTCCTTAGAACAGGCTAATCAATAAAAGATAATCACTTAGATCATCGTTTAGCTATGAAAGAAATCTAAAGATGTTGGAACCTCTTGTATTGAAGAATATTTGTTTACATAAAATAAGAATAAGAATAAAAAAATGCAGATTATTTTCTTAACTAATTGTCTTTTTCTCACAATTTAATCTAAAAGAACTGATAAGAGTATTAAAAGTATAGTTCAGCACACACAAGGATATATTAAGAGTTGTCAGAAGGCTGCTCCAACCTCTCACCTTTGTTGTTGTTGTTGTTGTCAGATCCAAACAGCATTTGTTAGACGTTCCCCAGTAAGTGCCGTGTGCTCCGCAGGGCATCCTCGTGACCTGGACCAAAGGATTCAAGGCCACAGACTGCGAGGGGGAGAACGTGGTGGAGCTTCTTCGGGAAGCCATCAAGAGGAAAGAGGTAACGGCAAAACAGGAAGTACTTCCTCTCGCTCTCGAAGGAAATATGACTTGTTTACTCGCAGACGGGATCACCTTCTGGTCCGTCTCCTGGATGGGTCCTGGGCCCATGTGGTTCTGGTCCGTCTCCTGGATGGGTCCTGGGCCCACGTGGTTCTGGTCCGTCTCCTGGATGGGTCCTGGGCCCACGTGGTTCTGGTCCGTCTCCTGGATGGGTCCTGGGCCCACGTGGTTCTGGTCCGTCTCCTGGATGGGTCCTGGGCCCACGTGGTTCTGGTCCGTCTCCTGGATGGATCCTGGGCCCATGTGGTTGGATGCGTCCTGGGCCCACGTGGTTCTGGTCCGTCTCCTTGATGCGTCCTGGGCCCACGTGGTTCTGGTCCGTCTCCTTGATGCGTCCTGGGCCCACGTGGTTCTGGTCCGTCTCCTTGATGCGTCCTGGGCCCACGTGGTTCTGGTCCGTCTCCTTGATGCGTCCTGGGCCCACGTGGTTCTGGTCCGTCTCCTGGATGCGTCCTGGGCCCACGTGGTTCTGGTCCGTCTCCTGGATGCGTCCTATATAAAGTTCCCCCGTCCTCACTCTGAGTTTCTGATCTCGATCTCACCCTTCTTGTCTAGATGGCGTGCTCAGTAAGTATTAAGTGCCCGTCAATCATTAACCGAGAAGGGGAACCGGACCCGAGTGTGGTCGTGGTTGTTAAAGCATGTCGTAACGCCTGGAAACCCGACGTTGAGACACTGGGGGGGGGGGGTCTGCA
>NC_046966.1:24195842-24233342 GCF_009769545.1 Cyclopterus lumpus
CCCCCCCCCCCCCCCCCCCCCCCCCCCCCCCCCCCCCCCCCCCCCCCCCCCCCCCCCCCCCCCCCTGCTGGCAGAAAGCTGCACTGCATGTACCCCACGTCTTGGGTCTATAATACATAAATACATAACCCGAGTATGTATTGTTTGGCCCGTGTTGCAGAAAGATCTCCACATCAGATGTAATTCAAGTGATATAAAGGCTCACTCGTAATTGGCTTAAGAGGGAGACATGCTGCATGTCCCCCAGGACGAAGGCTCCATTGAGCCGCATACGGCGCTGCTCCGTAAGCCTCTTAGGAGTCACGTCGGGAGAATGCCCATCAGGAGCTCCTGCTGAGCGGCTGCGCCACAGAGCAGAGCCATGCTTCCCCTGGAGGTCAGGAAGCAGAAGCCGCACCGCGTGTCGGAACCGACGTGCGAGGCGGACAGTCCTCCGGTCCCGACTCGGCGCTTAAAGAACCGGGACTTCCCTCTGAGCGTGAAGCGCCGGCGCTCCGGTGGCGCCGCACCGGAGCGCAAGGTGAACTGCGTCCTGGTTGGAGACGGAGCCGTGGGCAAGACCAGCCTCATCGTCAGCTACACCACCAACGGGTACCCGGCGGAGTACGTCCCCACCGCGTTGGACAACTTCACCGGTAAAGTCGGACCGCAACGGGGCGGATTTGGAGCGTTTTTACGCACAACCGTGAACGTTTAATAAGTCTGTTTTTTTCTTCTTAGTCGGTTAGTTTCCCGTTTTAAACCCTGCGTGATGGTGTCCACGTGCGCGTGGTTCGACCTCATTAAAGACACCTGCTGTGTTTATCTCCTCAGTGATGGTTGTTGTGGACGGAACACCCGTGAGACTGCAGCTCTGCGACACGGCGGGACAGGTGAGCTGCACCTTTTTTAGAGTTTGTATATTATACACAGATTAATATTTAACATATACGACCACGTGGGTAGTTGCATCCCTAAACGACTCGACCACTGAGGTTCTCTTCTTCTTCTTCTTCTTCTTCTTTCTTTGCTTTTCTCTCTCGTCCTGCTTCGTCACGACAGAAATGGGGGCAGGTTGATGGATCAATCAACGTAAGTCATCAGTGATCAATAAATATTTGGCAGTAACTGGTGTAACACTTTTGTAGTTCTTGTTTGTGTTTGGTTCCCCCTGCAGCCTGTTTGTAGTCCTGGACTTGAAATCATCTATAAGACCCCTTTTTAGTTTAAGCCCCCTCCTGTGGCTCCAAAGCTCACAGCGCCCCCTGCAGGAAACCCCTGAGTGTAAGTGTCACCCTGTGTCACCCTGTGTCACCCTGGGCTCCATCGCCCTCTTCTGGTCCTGTTGACTTCCTTCTGACCGTCTGAAAATGAAACAAGGTTCAGTCGAAGGATCCATTTCTCTAAATTACAAAGTTTCAGGTGGAAGTCTTTATGCAAAAGCTGATTCTCTGTCCAGAGGTCCACATTTTAATATTAGCATCCTAAAAAACATACAAGATCTGGTCTACATCAAACAGTTCTGTGGTGGATTTCGTGAGAAAAAAACCTGGATTAGTCAAACTTGGACCAGAGTTTCTCTTGGATCCCCCTTGTGTGGTTTTGTTGTTGTTTACAGACGTAGAATAACACCGACCCGGTTCATTCTAACCCGGCCTCTCTGTTTCCGGCTTCTCCTCACGAAGGACGAGCTGGAGCTCCTCCGCCCTCTGTGCTACAAGAACGCCGACGTCTTCCTCCTCTGCTACAGCGTGGTCCGCCCCTGCTCCTTCCGCAACCTGATCCGCCGGTGGGTTCCTGAGATCCGCCGGCACCGCCCCGGCGCGCCCCTGGTCCTCGTCGGCACCCAGCTGGACCTGCGGGAGGACGTCCAGGTGCTGATTCACCTGGCGCAGAACCAGCTGCGGCCCGTGGCCACCGAGGAGGGCCGGCGGCTGGCCCTGGAGCTCGGGGTGGCGGGCTTTGCCGAGTGCTCGGCGCTGACCCAGAAGAACCTGAAGGACGCTTTCGATTCGGCCATCTTGGCCAGCGTCCAGCAGACGGACTGCAGCGGCCAGCAGCAGCGGCCGACTCTGAGGGAGAAGACGCCCGAAAAGATCAAGAGCCTCTCGGAGACCTGGTGGAAGAAGATCAACTGTCTGATGGTCGAGCAGAGCTGTGACTGCCAGTGAGCAGCTAATCCTAACACACCTGGGTCAGACCTTCTTCTTCTGCCTCGGTAGGCTTTGTTTCAGTGTGCCGGATGGGCATCACTAACGTCATGACCCAACAACACTTTGGGAGACGAATGCTGGTCACCTGGTTTTTGTACCCGCCCACCGGTCACCCAAAAAGTCGTAGAGTCATCGGAGTCAAGCGAACATTTCCTAGTTTTCCGTGGCGATTTTTGATACAGAAGAAAAGAAAATGGCGACGTGGACAGGGCTGTGACGTCTTGTCGCAGCTCGCCGGGAAGACAGCGGACGCAGCTCCGGAGACGGATGGTTGGCTAGTGAGCTCGGGAACTTGTTCGACCTGGCGGCCACCAAATCTGTAACCGAGTGTAGCATTAAAGGAAGTCGGCGTTAGCAAGCTAAATAACTAGCCAGCTGTCCGCTAGTTAGGTAGCTAGCTACCTAATTAGCAGACAGCTAGCTAGCACTGTAGAGATGTGTGTCTTCACGTGTGTGTGTGTGTGTGTGTGTGTGTGTGGAGACGATGCGTTAAGTTGTAAAAGTCACCTCAACGAGTCAGCGACTGACCGCGAGTTAGCCCGCTGCAACGGTTGCTACGGCGACGGCACGCACAAAAATGGCCGCCGCTCCGACCATCCTGCTACGTTGATATGAATGAGGCCGTCCCTTCTGCTCCTGTTCAATCTCTACGTATTTTTGCACTTTTTTTTTTTGTTAAAGCAGTGGGCGGAGACGTTCTCACCAGAGGTGCATTTTGGGAAGTGTAGTCGGGATATCTGCTTCGACGTGTACTGATCTGTCTGGCATCCGTCATCAGCCAGTCACGCATGCTATTTATGAAATGCTTGACCCCTGTATAAATGATGTTATTAATTCTAAGGTGTGAATTTTATGGAACGTGCTCAGAAGCCTTGAATAAAGTGTGTGTGTGTGTGTGTGTGTGTGTACTGAATCATTTCATGAGATAATTGCATCAAAGTTTCAGCCGCTTCCTTTTTTTTCGGGACCAAAACATCGTACGCAAACCCTCGTTTGGCTCGCCGACTTGTCCCACAACGAAAAACCGCCCGTGTTGGAGCGTCAATCGGGATCGGGTGGCTCTTTTGATCCTCCTGACCAAACCACGGACCCAGCCAGACCGGACTCGGGTGGTGGACCTGCGTGCGTTGCAACGCATCCTGACCTCGGATACAGTTGTGGAGGCGGGCAGTCGGAGCCAGAGTGTCTTCTGGGTGATTTTCCACCTTCAGGATTGTCGCCACACTCGCTCGGCGTCAGCGTCCCTCCTCCGGTGCCCTAATGGGAGCAGACGGGACCACCTGGACCGGATTAGACCGGCATATGGAGCCTGATTCTGGTCCCCGCGGACGCTTCACACCTTCAGAATGCAGCAGAGGCCGATTCCTCCACCTTCAAGGGTTTATCTCACTGTGAGTGGGGAAAATGTATTTCTAGAACTTCATGAACACAGGACACACACACACACACACACGGCTTACATTCATTCCCTGGGGACTTTACCCAAACCGTAACCACAATCTTAAAAATAAACTAAGCTAACTAGAACCATATATGGGTTATTTGAATTGTCCTCACAGGAGAACCCTTTATGGTTCCTGGTGGAACCTTTTATTAAGGTTTCACCTGGAGCCCAACATAAAGGGTAAATCTGGAAACATCCGTGAAAGGTTCCACCCAGAACCTCCTATGAGAAATGCTACAGACAATCTTCTGAGGTCTAGTGGTTCCACCCAAATCCTTCTGTGGAGGGTTTGTTTCAATGGGGGCTAACGAGAACCCACCAAAGGGTTCTACCGAGAACCATTTTATATTCTGAGGGCTTCATCGTATTTCTTATTTTCATTTATTTTTAATTTTGCCAGTGTACGAAATGTGGGACTAATGTTTAGCTGAATAGTGTATTTTAACATTATAATCGTTCGTCACCAAAACACAATAATTTAAGCAAACACACTGTTATTTGTATTTATTATGTATTCATAATTTGGTTTATATATTTATTTTCTAAATTCTTATTACTATAATATGATGGCAATTTGTATTTCTTAATAGCAATTCAAAGTTCTCGACAAGTGCAAAATAAAAAAAAAACTGAAATGACTTTAAATACAATTAAGAAGAGGGATTCAAGCTAAGAGGGTAACATAACAACTATAGCTGTAACTGTGTAAAGAGCTGAGATCATAACTGTTGGTACTGAAGGTAAATATGTCCACTTCAGTGTTCTTCTTTCTGTTTCCATCCAGGTGAGTCTCCCTCTGGTGTGACTGCATCTGAAGAAAACCACAAGAAGTTATTCATCAGAAATATAAGTATGAAGTTGTTTAGAGTCGAGGTCTTTCCCCCCATGCAGCAGACTGAAACCTGGCTCACCTTCACACCCGGTCTTCCTGCTCCTCGGTGTCTCCTGTCTGTGCTGCCATGTCTGAGACGTCTTCATACACGGGATAAAGGTCTAACTGATGGGAGGAGACGAGGAGATGAGTCAAAGGCCTGATGGATGGAGTTCAGAAACAAGTGACCCTTCGTTAAGCCGCTCATTAGAACGGCCACAGTGCAATCCTTCATTAGCAACCGTAGCCTGAGGACAAGAGGCCTGGTGAGCTTTCAGCGGTGGGTTTGAAACCTGGAAGTCCTTCAAAGTAATCTTCACAAGAGGAGAGTGTTCAGTTGTGGATTAACAGTGTGGAAGACCTCACAGCTGAATCCATAGACGATACAAGAATAAAACCAATTAGCATCTTAGCATTATTTAGCTAGCTTAGCATGTTATCAAACAGAGGTCTTAAATTATATGAATTATTGTTAATGTGTGACAAACACGGAACCCTCATCCAGAAGACATTTCTTTGTTCCTGGTGTGAAACGAGAAATAACTGTTAGACACGTAACTTGCCTACTTCAGTAAAGACAAAACTTAAGTTATTTTAACCAAAACAACGATCTTTTCCTCAGAATAGCAAAGTGGTTTTGTTGAATAAACCTACTTAAGTATTTCACGACAATTTACTAAACCTAACTAAGTATTTCACCATCTTTTCCTGAACCTAACTAAGTAGGTATATTGCCTTAACTTAAGTAGTTGTGTTGTCTAAACCTAACAAAGTAGTTGTGTTGTCTAAACCTAACGAAGTAGTTGTGTTGTACCTAACTAAGTAGTTGTGTTGTCTAAACATAACTAAGTAGTTGTGTTGTCTAAACCTAACTAAGTAGTTGTGTTGTCTAAACCTAACTAAGTAGTTGTGTTGTCTAAACATAACTAAGTAGTTGTGTTGTCTAAACATAACTAAGTAGTTGTGTTGTCTAAACATAACTAAGTAGTTGTGTTGTATAAACCTAACTAAATAGTTGTGTTGTCTAAACATAACTAAGTAGTTGTGTTGTCTAAACATAACTAAATAGTTGTGTTGTCTAAACCTAACTAAGTAGTTGTGTTGTCTAAACCTAATGAAGTAGTTGTGTTGTCTAAACATAACTAAGTAGTTGTGTTGTCTAAACATAACTAAGTAGTTGTGTTGTCTAAACCTAATGAAGTAGTTGTGTTGTCTAAACATAACTAAGTAGTTGTGTTGTCTAAACCTAATGAAGTAGTTGTGTTGTCTAAACATAACTAAGTAGTTGTGTTTCCTAAACATAACTAAGTAGTTGTGTTGTCTAAACATAACTAAATAGTTGTGTTGTCTAAACATAACTAAGTAGTTGTGTTGTCTAACTAAGTAGTTGTGTTGTCTAAACCTAACTAAGTAGTTGTGTTGTCTAAACCTAATGAAGTAGTTGTGTTGTCTAAACCTAATGAAGTAGTTGTGTTGTCTAAACATAACTAAGTAGTTGTGTTGTCTAAACCTAACTAAGTAGTTGTGTTGTCTAAACCTAACTAAGTAGTTGTGTTGTCTAAACCTAATGAAGTAGTTGTGTTGTCTAAACATAACTAAGTAGTTGTGTTGTCTAAACCTAACTAAGTAGTTGTGTTTCCTAAACATAACTAAGTAGTTGTGTTGTCTAAACCTAACTAAGTAGTTGTGTTGTCTAAACATAACTAAGTAGTTGTGTTGTCTAACTAAGTAGTTGTGTTTCCTAAACATAACTAAGTAGTTGTGTTGTATAAACCTAACTAAGTAGTTGTGTTTCCTAAACATAACTAAGTAGTTGTGTTGTATAAACATAACTAAGTAGTTGTGTTTCCTAAACATAACTAAGTAGTTGTGTTTCCTAAACATAACTAAGTAGTTGTGTTGTATAAACATAACTAAGTAGTTGTGTTTCCTAAACATAACTAAGTAGTTGTGTTGTCTAAACATAACTAAGTAGTTGTGTTTCCTAAACATAACTAAGTAGTTGTGTTTCCTAAACATAACTAAGTAGTTGTGTTGTCTAAACATAACTAAGTAGTTGTGTTGTCTAAACATAACTAAGTAGTTGTGTTGTCTAAACCTAATGAAGTAGTTGTGTTTCCTAAACATAACTAAGTAGTTGTGTTGTCTAAACATAACTAAGTAGTTGTGTTGTCTAAACCTAACTAAGTAGTTGTGTTGTCTAAACATAACTAAGTAGTTGTGTTGTCTAAACATAACTAAGTAGTTGTGTTTCCTAAACATAACTAAGTAGTTGTGTTGTCTAAACATAACTAAGTAGTTGTGTTGTCTAAACCTAACTAAGTAGTTGTGTTGTCTAAACATAACTAAGTAGTTGTGTTGTCTAAACATAACTAAGTAGTTGTGTTTCCTAAACATAACTAAGTAGTTGTGTTTCCTAAACATAACTAAGTAGTTGTGTTGTCTAAACCTAACTAAGTAGTTGTGTTGTCTAAACATAACTAAGTAGTTGTGTTGTCTAAACATAACTAAGTAACTGACCGGTATGCAAAGGCTTGACAGGCCTAGCAACAGTAACCAAGGGGGAGGGGCTTAGTAGAGGGTCAATATGATGCTATATTCTTTTAAATGCTCTTCAGTACAAAGTACGTTTGCAGTATATGTGGTTGTAAAATGTGTGAAGGTAAATACACATTGGTGGTTTAGAAAAAGAAAGATTATTAATAAAGTTGCATATTATAACATAATAACAAACAATGAGGCCAAATCTCTCTCACCTCCACAGTCTCTATGGGTTCATGTGGTTCAGTGGTGGAGATCAGAGCTTTCTTCTTCCTGCATTGAATCCAACAACAAACACATTAATAAATGAAACCTTTATTGACAACTCCAAAACGATGAAAGGAAATATATGTAAAGTAAAATATCAGTGAGGATTAGTTCTTGTTGTTTTACCTCATCCACAGACACAAAAGAAGCAGAGAAACCGGCACCACGACCACCAGAGTCAACCTGGTGATATGGATTATCATTGTTGTTGTATCTAGAAGTGGAGAGAGACAGTTATTAGATGAACAGCACGTTGCCTTATTAGAAGGGATTGATTCATGAACACACCTGTTTGTTAACCATGTGATTGGTGTCATGGAGGAACTCACCTGCTACGGTCAGATGGAAGGTGGAGGTACTACGTCCTCTGTTGTTCTGGGCTTCACAGGAATAACTCCCACTGTGTTCAGCTCTGAAGTCATTGATGATGAAGATCTGTCCTGATGCTGTTGGTGAGTCTTCATCCTCCTTGTACCAGGTGTAGTTAGCTGCTGGGTTAGCATCACTGCTACAGGTCAGAGTCACTGAACTGCCCTCCACTATCTCAGAGGGACTCACTGACACAGAGGGAAGCCTTGGACCATCTGAGGAGACGAGTTATCAGAGAATATTATAGGTTAAGATTGTTTAATACAGAAGAACATGTGGTATTTGAATAATACACTGTGAATAGCTTGAAGAAAGTAGTTATGATCAGTGAAATCTGGACACATTTAAGATGTTTATTATATTTAATAAACTGTTTCATTCACATTTCACATCAATAGAGATGAATTTAGATCTCTTCGTCCCCAGATGGTTCTCAGCTTCACATAAATACTGTCCAGAGTCAGAGGACTGGATGGAGCTGAAGACAAGCTGAGGTTCTTCTCCATGAGGACGTGGTTGGTTCTTCTTGTACCAGGTGTAGCTAGCTGCTGGGTTAGCATCACTGCTACAGGTCAGAGTCACTGAACTGCCCTCCACTATCTCAGAGGGACTCACTGACACAGAGGGAAGCCTTGGACCATCTGAGGAGACGAGTTATCAGAGAATATTATAGGTTAAGATTGTTTAATACAGAAGAACATGTGGTATTTGAATAATACACTTTGAATAGCTTGAAGAAAGTAGTTATGATCAGTGAAATATGGACACATTTAAGATGTTTGTTATATTTAATAAACTGTTTCACTCACATTTCACATCAATAGAGATGAATTCAGATCTCTTCTTCCCCAGATGGTTCTCAGCTTCACATAAATACTGTCTAGAGTCAGAGGACTGGATGGAGCTGAAGACAAGCTGAGGTTCTTCTCCATGAGGACGTGGTTGGTTCTTCTTGTACCAGGTGTAGCTAGCTGCTGGGTTAGCATCACTGCTACAGGTCAGAGTCACTGAACTGCCCTCCACTATCTCAGAGGGACTCACTGACACAGAGGGAAGCCTTGGACCATCTGAGGAGACGAGTTATCAGAGAATATTATAGGTTAAGATTGTTTAATACAGAAGAACATGTGGTATTTGAATAATACACTTTGAATAGCTTGAAGAAAGTAGTTATGATCAGTGAAATATGGACACATTTAAGATGTTTGTTATATTTAATAAACTGTTTCATTCACATTTCACATCAATAGAGATGAATTTAGATCTCTTCGTCCCCAGATGGTTCTCAGCTTCACATAAATACTGTCCAGAGTCAGAGGACTGGATGGAGCTGAAGACAAGCTGAGGTTCTTGTCCATGAGGACGTGGTTGGTTCTTCTTGTACCAGGTGTAGCTAGCTGCTGGGTTAGCATCACTGCTACAGGTCAGAGTCACTGAACTGCCCTCCACTATCTCAGAGGGACTCACTGACACAGAGGGAAGCTTTGGACCATCTGGATATGGATATAGATTATTATAAGTTGATCAATAGCATCTGTATTCAGACACCCTGTCCTCATCCCACAGCACAGCTGGCAGATTTCTTCTTAAACATTTTAAGCCTAAACTCTACTTTATGTGCATTGCTCCTTTAATAAAGTACAGACATATTGAATGTGTATCTTCTCTGTTGTTTAAAACCAATATTTCACTCACATTTCACATCAATAGAGATGAATTCAGATCTCTTCTTCCCCAGATGGTTCTCAGCTTCACATAAATACTGTCCAGAGTCAGAGGACTGGATGGAGCTGAAGACAAGCTGAGGTTCTTCTCCATGAGGACGTGGTTGGTTCTTCTTGTACCAGGTGTAGTTAGCTGCTGGGTTAGCATCACTGCTACAGCTCAGAGTCACTGAACTGCCCTCCACTATCTCAGAGGGACTCACTGACACAGAGGGAAGCCTTGGACCATCTGAGGAGAAAAGAAAAGTATGAATATATGTGTCCAGTTTTTAAACATAAACTGTAAGAGGAACCAAAACACAGCATTATGGGTACTTTGTGAATGTAGAAATCTAAAGCTGACGACATTTCTACCTCCTGAACTTGTAACAGTTAGTCTTAATATTTGTAGTTCCTCTAAATGTGGTGCCACCTTATGAAATAGGTTGGAGTCTTCGGTGGTGTTTGAGGGCGGCTGAGTATAAACATTTCCCTGTGATAATGTGTTTTCTTTCCATACCTGTGTGCACATCTACTCGTAGATACTACAGACCGCGGACTCGGTCACACTGCATCAAAATCCTTCCTCTCTTATTTATCCCACCCGCTCTACACAGACCCAGCGCCTCGTCACTGGGGACCTCTGGAACTGCCAGTCAGCTAACCGCAAGGCGGACTTCATCTCTGGCTTCACTATCAAGCAATCGCTGGACTTCCTGGCTCTCACTGAGACTTGGATCACACCAGACAACACATCAACCCCTGCTGCTCTCTCCTTCTCCTTCAGCCACACACCCAGACCCTCTGGTCGGTGGCACAGGTCTACTCATCTCACCCAAATGGAGTTTTGCTCTCTACCCGATTCCATTCACCCCACTGTCTTATGAGTTTCATGCAGTGACGGTTACTCATCAGGTTCAACTAACCATTGTTGTTCTCTACCGTCCACCTGGTTCCTTGGGAGACTTCTTGGAAGAACTAGACGTCCTCCTATCAAACTTCCCAGAAAACGCCCCCCGCTCATCCTTCTGGGTGACTTTAACATCCAGACAGAGAAGTCATGTGACCTGCTACTCTTACTGTCTTCCTTTGCTCTCTCTCTCAGTCCTTCCCCTCCTACTCACAAAGCTGGACACCACCTTGACTATATTTTCACCAGAAACTGCTCTACATCTAACCTCACTGTAACTCCACTTCATGTCTCTGACCACTTCTTCATCTCTTACTCTCCCACTCTTTGGAACCAACAACCCTCCCACAACGGACTCTACACCTGTCCGTCGCAACATCCGCACCCTCTCACCCTCTCTCCTCTCTCCCTCTCACCCTCTCACCCTCTCTCCCTCTCTCCCTCTCACCCTCTCTCCTCTCTCTCCCTCTCTCCCTCTCACCCTCTCACCCTCTCTCCTCTCTCCCTCTCACCCTCTCACCCTCTCTCCCTCTCTCCCTCTCTCCCTCTCTCCTCTCTCTCCCTCTCTCCCTCTCACCCTCTCACCCTCTCTCCTCTCTCCCTCTCACCCTCTCTCCCTCTCACCCTCTCTCCCTCTCTCCTCTCTCTCCCTCTCACCCTCTCACCCTCTCTCCCTCTCACCCTCTCTCCCTCTCTCCTCTCTCTCCCTCTCACCCTCTCTCCTCTCTCCCTCTCACCCTCTCTCCCTCTCACCCTCTCTCCCTCTCTCCTCTCTCTCCCTCTCACCCTCTCTCCCTCTCTCCTCTCTCTCCCTCTCTCCCTCTCACCCTCTCACCCTCTCTCCTCTCTCCCTCTCACCCTCTCTCCCTCTCACCCTCTCTCCCTCTCTCCTCTCTCTCCCTCTCACCCTCTCACCCTCTCACCCTCTCTCCCTCTCACCCTCTCTCCCTCTCTCCTCTCTCTCCCTCTCACCCTCTCACCCTCTCACCCTCCTCTCTGGCCTCGTCTGTTCTGTCAGCCCTTCCTTCAACTGACTCCTTCACACTCATGCAGCCTAACTTTTCCACTGACACTCCTCTCTACGCTGTCTTCCTCTCTTTGTCAGGATCTGTAGTGTTGTCGTGTTTCCTGTTTTATTTTGAAGTCCTTGTCTCTCGTGTCCTCTGTTTCTTTGCACTTCCTGTCCCTGTGATTGTCTGCCCTGTCCCTGATTGTTTCCTCCTGAGTCCAATCACCTGCACCAGCCCTCTGTATTTAAGTCCTGTTCATGTCATTCCCCTTTGTCGGTTCGTCTTGTCTAGATCGTGGAAGATCTTGTGTGTGAGACTGTTTTGTATCCTGTTTTTGAATCCTGTTTTTGAATCCTGTTTTTGAATCCTGTTGAGCAATAAAGTTGCTTTTCCCACGTTGACGGCGTTTGGGTCCAGTGCCTGCAGCTGCACATAACACTCTTGATTCTCTCTGTCCTCTTATGACTCTAAAGGTCCTCAAGTCCTCTCCGGCTCCGTGGCTGTCCGAACCGGTGCGCGCCAAGAGAGCCACTATGCGAGCAGCGGAAAGGAAATGGCGAAAATCGAAACACGGCACCGACCTGCTCGCCTATCAATCTCTTCTCTCCTCCTTCTCTACGTCCATCTCTGCAGCCAAAAGTCTGTTCTACCAATCCAGAATCGAATCCTCTTTGTCCAACCCCAAAAAGCTCTTTTCTATTTTTTTCCAACCTCCTTGACCCCCCTGGTCCTCCCCCCTCCCTCCACCCTTCTACCAAGCCACTTTGACTACTTTACAAAAAAGATAGACGACATACGCTCTTCATTTACTAATCCATCTTCCATAACTACACCTCCAGTAACTTCATCTTCTTCCCCCTCGTTTTCCTCTTTTATTCCCCTGTCTCCCAATCAAGTTCTTACCTTGGTAACCTCTGACCCCTCAACCACCTGCCCCCTTGACCCCATCCCGTCTCACATTCTCCAGTCTATTGCTCCTGACCAGTCTGTATTCAAGGCAGGCCACTCAACAGAGACTGCCCTCCTTGCTGTCTCTGAGCAGCTTCACACTGCTAGAGCAGCCTCTCTCTCATCTGTCCTTATCCTTCTAGACCTTTCCGCTGCCTTTGACACAGTGAACCACCAGATCCTCATGTCCTCCCTCCAGGACCTGGTATCTCAGGCACCCACTCTCACTCTTCTCATCCTACCTCACCGACCGCACTTACTGGGTAACCTGGAGAGGATCTGTGTCAGAGCCTTGTCCTCTCACTACTGGGGTCCCTCAGGGCTCAGTCCTTGGTCCTCTTCTCTTCTCTCTGTACACCAACTCTCTCTCTGTCATTCGCTCGCATGGCTTCACCTACCACAGCTACGCTGACGACACCCAATTCATCCTCTCGTTTCCCCAATCTGAAACACAGGTAGCAGCACGAATCTCTGCCTGTCTGACTGACATCTCTCAGTGGATGTCTGACACACATCTCTCAGTGGATGTCCGCACACCACCTGAAAATTAACCCGGACAAGACTGAACTTCTCCTTCCAGGAAAAGGCTCTTCCACCCACGACCTGACTATTAACTTCAACAACTCAGTGTTGGCTCTGACTCCGACTGCCAGGAACCTTGGTGTGACACTCGACAGTCAACTCTCCCTGACTGCCAACATTACCGCAATAACACGCTCCTGTAGGTACATGCTGTACAACATCAGGAGAATACGACCTCTTCTCACTCAGAAGGCGGCACAGGTCCTGGTCCAGGCTGTGGTCATCTCATGGCTGGACTATTGCAACTCCCTCCTTCAGGTCTACCTGCTAATGCCATTCGACCTCTACAGCTCATCCAGAATGCAGCTGCTCGACTGGTCTTCAACCTCCCGAAATTTACCCACACTACTCCGCTCCTCCGCGACCTTCACTGGTTACCGGTGGTCGCAGCATCCGCTTCAAAACATTGGTACTTGGGTACCGTGCTGCGAACAGATCGGGTCCGGTCTAGATCCAGGACATGGTCAAACCGTACACCCAGGACATGGTCTAACCTCACACCCAGGACATGGTCTAACCTCACACCCCACCTCGTTCACTTCGCTCGGCTTCGGCCAATCGGCTCGTAGCTCCTTCACTTCGAGCTAAACACTCAACAAAATCACGACTGTTTGCTGTGCTGGCTCCTCATTGGTGGAACGAGCTCCCCATTGACATCAGGACAGCAGAAAGTCTCTACATCTTCCGTCACAAACTAAAAACACATCTTTTTCAACTATACCTTGAATAGGGAAGGTAGCGCCGTAGTAGCACTTTAGTAGCACTTAAATGTCCCTTACCGATAGCACTTTGTAGTTTAGCACTTTAGTAGCACTTAAATGTCTCTCACTGATAGCACTTTGTAGTTTAACGTTATTGAAGAAATTGTACTTGCTTGATTCTTGTTGTTCTGAGTTTGGACTCATGGTTTAATGCACTTATTGTAAGTCGCTTTGGATAAAAGCGTCAGCTAAATGACATGTAATGAAATGTTCTTGAACCTCCACCGGCTGACACAGTGGAGGAAACTTACACACTGAAGGAGAACGAAGACCCTCAAGTCCACTTAGACCACAAGAATATTTGTCTGGTGAACCAGAGGAGACTGAATAATAAGAAGATCTTGTCCAGATTTTCAGTTCATTCTTGTACCAGAAGTAGGTCTGATGATCAGGCAGAACACAACTGCTGTGACACGTCAGCTCCAACAAGGTAGAATCTGACCTGCTCACCTTCACCTGGAGGTCTGGACCTGAGAAGAAGGAACAGGAACGTTATTTTATTAAACTGCCAAATACAAACAAAACATTTATATTCTAGTTTTCTAGATGTTTAACATCTGGAGATGATTGACAGGTGAATTAAAAAGTTACCCGTGACAGACAAAGTGACTCCAGGTGAACCAGTATATTTCTCATCTGGTTGGTTGGTCATGAACATGAACTTGTAACAGTTAGTCTTAATATGTGTGGTTCCTCTAAATGTGGTGCCACCTTATGAAATGTTCTTGAACCTCCACCGGCTGACACAGTGGAGGAAACTTACACACTGAAGGAGAACGAAGATCCTCAAGTCCACTTAGACCACAAGAATATTTGTTTGGTGAACCAGAGGAGACAAAATAAGAAGACGAAGATCTTGTCCAGACTTTCAGTTCATTCTTGTACCAGTCGTAGGTCTGATGATCAGGCAGAACACAACTGCTGTGACACGTCAGCTCCAACAAGGTAGAATCTGACCTGCTCACCTTCACCTGGAGATCTGGTTCGAGAAGAAGGAACAGGAACGTTATTTTATTAAACTGTCAACATACAAACACAACATTTATATTCTAGTTTTCTAGATGTTTAACATCTGGAGATGATTGACAGGTGAATTAAAAAGTTACCTGTGACAGACAAAGTGACTCCAGGTGAACCAGTATATTTCTCGTCTGGTTGGTTGGTCATGAACATGAACTTGTACTCAGCTGAGTCGCTCTCTCTCAGGTTCTTGATCCTCAGACTGCATCTCTTCTCTGAACATCTGTACTCCACACGACCTGCATACTCAGAGTCTTGTTCCAGATCCACAGGGTCACCATGTTCCTCTTCAGTGAACCACAATGTGTTGCTGATGTCACGGGGCTGTATTCTAGATGGGTGTGTGTAGGTGCAGAGCAGCTCCACTGCTGACCCTCTTACAGCACAGAGCTCAGGAGGAGTGTAAGTCACCCCCCAGCCATCCTGACTCTGTATCACTGGAACACAGAGCACACCAGGAACCAGTCAGACTCAGAGCAACGTCACAGACTCTCATGGGGAGTGAAGGAGCTTCAGTGTGTTTCTCAGAACATCCACTTCAAGTCAGTGAGAGACTCAGTTTATCTTCACGGAGATTTATTCTGTGTCTCTTTTTATATGTTTACTCCTTTGTTGGGGACTTGTCTCTGTTTTTAAAAAGGGTTATAATGTAGATAAAGTTGTATAAAGTAAAGAGTCAATGAACGCTGAGGCGTTGGTCAATGTGTGAAATGTAGAACCAGATCACTGACAGATGACGTTTGTGAAGCATTTGACTGGTAAAGGCTTTCAAAAGTCGACACAAACGCACACTTCAGATGTGAATTCAATTTCCTAAAGTTAAATGACTCTTTAGAGCCCACACGTCGAACTGTGGCCGCCACGTCATTGTATGTGGCCCGCGGCGGCTTGAAAGACACGTGATCACCTTTTCTTTAAGAACTGTAAGAACACAACCCTGTGCTTTTATTTTGAAGGTCATTTATTCTGCAGCTCTCCGTCACGCTGCGTTCACCCCAGAAGAGAAGCGAACTCTCGCGTTGCTTTACTCGCGAACTCTCGCGTTGCTTTACTCGCCGGACTGTTTGTGATCATTCGCTCTAGAAGCGCCGGAGAGGAGGCGTGGCTTATCGCCATGGAAACAGTTCATTACCGGAACTGCGTCTGGATGAGGCCGCTTCCAGACCATCAACTTATCCTCCAGAGTTCCTGATTCAACAACGGCGTGACGTCAGTGACGTCAGGCGGAGCATCTCAACGCTGATTGGCTGTGACGTCACAGCCTCACACGCTTTACATCTTTTGAGCAATCACCAAGAGATGAAACTACCTTCTGCAACCTCACCACTAGATGTCGCCACATCCTGCACACGTCCCCTTTAAGAGACGGCTGTTGCAGCCTCTGTATCATGAATAAAAACGCTGGCTGGACGACCGGAAGTTCCTCAACACGATGAATTTGATCAAACTAATAATTCAGAGAATGTTTTCTTTGTTAATGTTCATTACGTTCATCCACACAAACACAACTTTACTGTCTTTACTGTTTTATAAAGTTCATAATGTTAAAGCACAGAGACGCTGCTGGAGTTAAAAACAGCTTTGTGTTGGTCGTCCTGTAAAGACTTCAATCTAAAGAAAGAAAAGTTCATGTCGCACCTCATTTCATAACATTAACTGTGTTTATTAAAACACAACTTCCTGTTGCTCGGAGCTGACTGCCTCACCTTATGAATATAGATGTACGGTACCTTGTGCAGAGAGAAGGAAGACAACAAATCCACTGGCTGCTGCTGTTGAACTCATAGCTGCTCCTCTCTGGAACATCAGCAGGTAGGTCAGAAACACTTCAGGACATAAGTACCATAAACAAGGAAACATTAAAAAGAGGATGTTGTCTTGAAGGCAGTTTGTGTCTTCTGTGGTTTTGTTGGACAGTTCTCAGAATGTTTAAAACGGGCCTGGCTTCCTTCCTCTTTACTTTATTAATGCATAAAATGCATCAACTTCTCAAAATATAGTTCATAGAACTGGCAGGGTCCCTCTAAAAGACAGTAGGATTAATTTTCCAGAGAGACGACAAAGGTCTTGACATACAATCATGTACAGTATCGTGTACAGTGACCTTCTCAGAACTTCATCACCTATTCTGGCCACAGGGAGGACCTGCAATTGCTAAAATACTCATTCACATTCAAATGTTTACTCGCAGCTGTTTCATGTGAAGCTTTTATTTTGTATAGTCATCATCAGTGTTAGAGTTGGTGGGATTAAGTTCACAATAGTTCAATAAAAACAAACATGAGGAAACTATGATAATATTTGCAGAGGGAAACCATAGACAATTCACAAATGAACAATGTTCCTTTCCATTTCTATGTTCTGGACATATTCTGAAAAGTTCACTCTAAAAACATGCATAACATGTACCTGTTGTAACACAATTATTTCCTATATATATATATATATATATATATATATCTTTCCAAAACACAAATGTGAAGGTGCTGTGCAAAAAAAAAGGTGCATTTAACGTCATATATAAATTTGTGTTCATAACAAGACTGGACATAACAAGTACGCCCCTAAGATATTATCACTTGAATGTAACAATAATAAACCTTTAAGTTGTATGGGACATTTCACACATGGCAAGATTATCTGAAGCCTTCCAGACTTTCTTATGTTTCTTGTAATTCTATTAGTACATAGATGCATTAACCATAATGACAATCCAAATTTGTAAACAAATTATATTTGTAATTTGTAATTGTGCCACTGGTACACTTAGTCTACTCGGA
This sequence comes from Cyclopterus lumpus, assembly GCF_009769545.1. Lineage (NCBI taxonomy): Eukaryota > Metazoa > Chordata > Actinopteri > Perciformes > Cyclopteridae > Cyclopterus > Cyclopterus lumpus. Next base: position 24,213,241 of record NC_046966.1, read on the forward strand.
CTGGTCTGTCTTACTTTTTTCCCAATAACAACAAAAAAAGAGAGACAACATGATGAAGGAAATGTGTTTAAATATTTTTTTTATACTAAATAAATGTGATGAAATATGCTTGTCGTGCTGTAGTTATGCATCTGGAGTCCTTTATGTCCTCCCCTTCATGAAGCTACTGAATTCAAACCGGCCAATCACGGCACGGGCGCGTGCAAATCAGACCTCACGTTCGACGACCGACCAATGGCCAACGAGGGTGGGCGGGGCCAGAGGGACAACAGCGGAGGATTCAAACGGAACATGGCTGCGGGTAAAGATGTGGACGAAAACACACACAACCGGAGGTAAGAACGCACGGAGGCTCACGTTCACGCGTTCGTACGCTGTAAAGGCCGCGGACGTGCGCGCGGTGTGTGCGTGACTCGCGGCCATAGCGTGGCTCTTTTCGGCGTTTCAGGCACCCGGTTAGCTACGTTACGTTAGCGAGGCTGTCACTCTCTGACGTTCGCCGTCATTTTTACGTTAACGGACGTCAGGTCAGTTAGCAACCTGAGCAATTTAATGTTTATTTCTATTATTATTATTATTATTATTATTATTTGTTTTAAATGGGAGTTATCGGCTTGCGTTGGTCCGTCACCGCTGTTAGCTTAGCTGAGGTATCTTTACGTCAGCTCACGTTCGGGCGAACTGGCGTTTCGCGTCATCTAAGAACACTTTACGTTAGCTCTGTTCATTTCGCTCTGGTGACGTTAGGTTAGTAATGCAGCGACGTGATTTACGTCATCAACAAGCCCTCCATCGCTTCCTGCCCGTTTGGCTGAAGATCATTTTTAAAAGGGGGTCGTTATAACGATTTTTAGAGATAATATAAATTAAATTTTTTTGTTTTTTATGGCGATGGAAGCGGAAAAAAAGCACACCGACAATGCCATCAGGGTTATGTCCTCTTGGGCTATTTGACACAGCTTGTATTTTACACACACACATTTTAATTAATGTGGAATTCACCCAAGGATCCCTAATTATTAAGATCCACTAGTTGTTGAAGCGTACACAAATCTGTTGACTTTTAAGACGGAGTAGCATATGTGTGTTAAACATTTCTGTATGACATCGATACGAGGGGAAAGTGGTTATTAACCTTCCCCCCCCCCCCCCCCTCAGAGGGACAGTGTGCAGTATGGTGATCAATCATGAGGAGTCACCGGGGGGCTCTCGCGCTGGCCGACCACCAGTCATCTTCAACCCGGACTTCTTCGTGGAAAAACTCCGCCATGAGAACCCAGATGTTTTCCTGGAAGTGGTGCTGAGCAACATCACTCGCCTCATTGACCTTCCCGGGACGGAGTTTGCGCAGCTCCTCGGCGAGGAAAGCCCCAAGACCCCAACGGGCGGAAATGGAGGCTTCTTTCGCTCCTTCAACTTCCTCAAACGCAAAGGTCAGAGGTCAACTAGATAACATCTAGGAATTACAACCAGCCACAGTGAACGTCCCCCAACGATTTATATATCAGGTGTAAATCTGTGTTCTCTTTTGTTTGTGGTGGCCTATTGTAGCTTAGCAACGTTAATATTGACCGTCATCTCCTCCTCATGCGCTCACAGATAAAGGTGTCGTGTTTGGAACCCCGCTGACTGAGAGCTGCATTGCCCAGATCTACCAGCTCATTGAGTACCTCAGCAAGAGTGAGTCCTCTAAATAAAGTATGAATTGTTTTTGTTTTTTCATCCTCACCGTTGTGACTTTCCCTTTTTAGTCTGTTACCCCTGCAGCAAATTACTTTTTACCTGGAATATATATATATATATTTTTTAAAGCCAAGAATGAGTAAGCACACGTGTAATTAGACCAACATGGTTTGGAGTCACCAGATGTTTTAAGCTCCTACTTGCTCTCGCACACTCAGACCTGCACGTCGAGGGCCTGTTTCGGGTGCCGGGGAACAGTGTTCGGCAGCAGACCCTGAAGGACCTCCTCAACAGCGGGGCCGACGTGGACCTGAAGTCCGGAGACTTCCACCCCAATGACGTGGCCACGCTGCTCAAGACGTTCCTGGGAGAGCTGCCCGAGCCTCTGCTCACACACAGACACTTCCACGCACACCTTAAGATAGCTGGTACGAAAACTGGACCAAAGTGTCTTATTTTATAAAGCAGGGCGTCTGAAATTTAAATTCCTTAAATTTCTTTTTCCAACCCATTTGTTGTTGTGATTTTAGTCGTCAATCTAATCACGTCCTCACTTCCTCCCCTCTTGCCCCGCCTCCAGATATGACCCTGTTTGACGAACACGGCAACAAGACCGCGCTACCCAACAAGGAGCGTCAAATCGAGGCCCTGCAGCTCCTCTTCCTGCTGCTGCCTCAGGCCAACCGGTCGCTGCTCAAGCTGCTGCTGGACCTGCTCTACCACACGGCCAGGCAGCAGGACAAGAACAAGATGTCCGCCTTCAACCTGTCGCTCATGTTTGCGCCGCACGTCGTCTGGCCCAGACATGTAAGGGTTGTAGTTGATGAGCGTATAATAAGGACATGGGTGAAGGATGTTTTGCCTCAATTTGGGAGCACAATCCTTTTAAAAAATGTTTTTAAATATTAGCGGTGCAACGGATTTTTTTACTGCCGATACTAATTGATGGTTGTTGATGATCCATATGAACAGATACAGATCCCTCTGTTGTTTTGATTATATAGATCTCTAATCTATAAGGATCCATCTGTCCCGAAAAATCATTTAAACAGAAGTCAGCAAACCATCAAAAATACCACAAAAAAATGTACTTCATAAAAACACACAATTCGAATGATAAGGATGTAAAATATAGTCTTTTTATAAAAAGAACAGGTTACATCTTGTCGCCTCCCAGTGGAAGCATCAGGAAAGACGCTGTACAAGCACTTCAACACAAATGCCTTTTTATTAAGCGCAGGAAAGAAAAGAAATACAGATGCAAGATATTTATTGCCAGCTGGTGCTAAAACTCACTTTGAAGGCACGTTCATCCCAAAATCCCAAATACATATTTTCCCTCTTCCCCTCCGTGCTATTTATCAATCTCTATTGTTTAATCGTGAGATGTAGAGAGACATATGGTCCCATTGTATTGGAGAGAGGGGAAAACCAGCATCTATAGATTGATAAATGGAACAATAATGTGTTTTTTCTTTTAACCCTTTTAAGTGTCCTTCTGTCTCCATCGTGGTTAACAAGCTTTACGTGATTTAAGTGTTTTTTTTCTCTGACTCCTCTTTAGATGACAGCCACTGACCTGAAAGACAACCTGAAGAAACTGAACAACAACATGGCCTTCCTCATCAAACACTCGCAGAAACTCTTCAGGGTGATTATTGACACGAGACCGAACAACTTAAACTTGATTGGTTTCCTTGTTTTCCGATGATGAAGACACGACATTGGGCTCCAGAAAGGTTTAATGAATAATACAGTGGCTGAGCGACTTGTGTCCTTCAGGCTCCAGGATACCTGCGGGATTATGCCAAAGTGCACTTCACTGGGACCAAGGCTCTGCAGACCAAGGTTAGTCCATTCCTCCCCTCTTAAAACTCTCAACCTTTTTTTTTTTTTCTTCTCTGAACTTCCAATTCGATGCCTGTTTTTTAAGAGAAGACGCTTCACGGATGTCCGATCAGACAGAGAAATGTTTACCAAACGGTGAATTTGAGGCAACGTGGGGATCATTTCCAAATGCAGTGTTTCTTGTTTTATCACAAACTGTCATTCTGCTAGTACACACACACACACACACACACACACACACACGCGTTCCATTTTAAGTACACGGCCAAGGACCTTGACATTTTGCGTCGTCTCTTCCGTACTTTGGAGAAATTCTGCTTTAGCGAGAGATTCATTTCTTGGGTCAACTTTCTCTCCGCTATCACTCTATGCGGATGACTTGATGATGTTTACACCAACGCGCTCTTGGCTCATTTGGTCTCATCTCTGGCCACAAGCTGAACGTTATTAAGCGTGAACTCTTCCCCTGCGGCTCTCAAACACCCACGTCACTCACGACCGCTTAGAAAAACACGTTGAAACTACAGTTTGAAAATGAAACCAGAGTCTCTCCTCGCTCAGGACGACCTGGAGCTGCTGGCGGCGAGCGGCTCCCCCCCTCAGCGGGCCGCGTTGCCCCTGAAGAGGACGGCGGTTCTGGGCCCCGGCTCTCAGGAGCAGTACCAGTCACCGGCTCAGCAATACACCGAAGAGGCTCTGAAGGAGCTCTTCAGACACGTGCACCACAACATGCCGGACTCCGCCAAGAAGAAGAAACTCGTCCGGCAGGTTTGTCTCTGCAGGAAAAGCACGAATGTCGACGCCGCCGGGCGGAGCTTTTATAACATGAAAACGTAAACGATTTGTTCCTTTGGTCCAACGTGCAGTTAGTCAAGCAGACGACCTCGGAGACGCCCACTAGCGAGCACCACCAGGCGGCACCGGCTCCCAGCAAGAAACACCCGCGCTCGCGCTCCTTCGGGGGCCTCATCAAGGTACTAAACCGTACGGGTTGAGTGCTTCAGCCGTTGGAAAGCTTTAAATAATGTTTTGACACCCCCCCCCCCCACCCCACCCCCCCCCCCCCCCCCCCCCCACCCCCAATGCTCCGCTAACAGCGCAAAGCTCGTGGTGAGCAGCTGACGGCAGAGAGGCGGGTCCGACACGTCTCCCCTGATATCGTCATCAAGGCAGGAAGAAAAGCTGATAAAGAGAACTTCATCCTGCAAGTACGTCTTTCATTTTAATGTTTTTACAATTTTAAATAATATATATATATATATTTTATATGTATATATTTTATATAGAAAATAATATATATATTTTATATGTATATATTTTATATAGAAAATAATATATATATTATTATTGTTCCATATACTTTTCTATATTTAAAAAAATATATATATATATTTTCTTCTATATATATTTAAATGTGTGTTTATTTAAAATATATATCAGCAAACTGTGCGCCCCTAAAATGTAACACATTTAAAATATTTGTTGCATGCGTGATATTTAGAATATTGTGATATTTAAAATATTGCAGACGATGCTGCGCGTGCGTTGGTGCGTTCACGTGCGTGTGCGCAGTATTCCGGGCGTCTTCGAGCCGGCTGTAAAGCGTACGCCGCAAAGCACGAACAACACGCGGACGTTCAGTATCTTAATCACTTCGAATGCAAAGCGGCTAAACGCTGAAATGAAAGTTCACTCTCTTCCTCCGGCCAACAAAACGATGGACTGATATCTTGTGTTCGCTGCAGGTGAGCAGTCCGTTACAGGGTCACCTGCTGGGGGAGGCGGGGCTAGTCGTGAGGAACCCCGACTTCCCTTTCAAGAAGGACAAAGCTCTGAAGGGGTCCAAGGTACGGACACGCCCACTTCCTTCATGGTGCTTTTCTTTTAGACTCACAAGACACTTTGTTTTCTATTAATATTATTATTATTAGAATATATATATATATATATATATATATATATTATATATAATAATAATAATAATAAAGACGACAAGAGCTGAATATGTACATCAATCACAACTTAATTTAGTTGTGTGTGTGTGTGTGTGAGCACATTATGAGGTTTTTGTTTGTCAGATTGCAACAACTCACATTATGTTTGATCTATTACACGCAGATTTAGTATTTAATTAATTAATATACGATTGCCTCTCTCTCTTTTCTCTCTCTCTCTCTCCAGCACTCCCCCTGTGTAACCAGGATGTGTTTCTCTCCTGCTCAGGAGATCTCGCTGTAATGAAACGTGTCTCCTCCTCGTCTGGGACGGGACTTCCTTGGACAGTAGTATTATTATTATTATTATTACAATAACTCCTCTTGTTTTCGTCGTAGTGCGTCTATTTGATTTTATTATTTTTTTACTGTGACTAATATCCAGCAGCTTTTAGCCGCGGCGGCCAAACCAAAGGCAGGAACTCTTGAATAAATCCTCCAGACGGTGTAAATGTAAATTTTTACGTTGTGGATCAAAATGAATCCACTCAGATTCATACGGAAAAAGGGCCTTTTTGTTTTGTTTGTTTTTTATTTTTGTTTATTTTACCACATGCATTCTGGTGTCTGTGGTACTTTGGACTCTTTCCGCTAGAAAATGTCATTAAAACTTCACAATAATTAGTTTTAATAACCTCGAAGCAGCAGAACCAACAAGTCCGTTTTTGTACTGTTCACATTCTGAAATGATGTCTAATGAAGTCCCGCCTTCTGCCTCAATGTGACAAACAGTGGGCGGGGCCTCTGCTTCGGGGCGGGGCCTCTGCTTCGGTTTGGCTCCGCCGGCTCAGTCGTCGCTTGTTTTATTAGCTGCTGTATCCGTGACGACTTGCTAAGCTAAGCTAAGCTAACGGTCCGCCGTGTACATGTTGTACAGGTTTTAGTTTTTATATCTTTATGTCTCCATTTGGAAAACTGTGTTGTTGTTGTTGTTGTTGTTTTTGTCTTAACTCACAGAACCAGTGAGCTGGCGTCACTTTAATTTCCCAAAAAAGCTTCATCCTGAAATGAAAAAACAGGATTTTGCTTGAAGAAAGAAAAAAAAAAAAAAAAAAACATTACAAAGATTCATTGTGAAATATCGAATATGAAATATTGTGACGTCAAATATGAAACCTCACAGGACTTAATATACCTTCTTTTTTTTTTAATGTAACTGTTTCTTCATCTGGATGGTCACGTGGTGGGAAGATGTGTTGATGGTCTAAAGGAAAGTTTTTATTTTTGCACGAGGTTTGAAATGAGCAGAAATCCGTCGTCGTCAGGAAGGAACTCCGGTTTTAGTTTTCAACGCCGCCGTGAAACCGAACCGAGGGTGTCAAAGGTCGTCGGGTAGTTTTCACGGGAGGAACGACTTCGGGCACGGAAGGTCGGCTGAAGGTCGGCTGAAGGTCGGACCGGTTCGACCACACGAAGTCCTGATGCGTTGAAGATCACAGAGTTGTGATCTTAAATCAAAAAGAACACGTAAACAATGCAGCTGTTTAGGACTCGAGGTTTCCTTTGATGTCTTTAGAGGAAACGTTTTAATGTCCTTTGTTCCTTCAGCGCTTCAAGGTTTGAACGGACTTCTGCTCATTGAGTTGTGTTGCAGGGACGGATTCACCGGGACAAGTTCCTACACACACACACGTACACACACACACACACACACACACGTACACACACACACACGCATGCACACACATACACACGCATACATACACATACATGCATACGCATGCATGCATGCATTAACACACATGCATACACACGCACACACATGCATACACACACATGCATGCACACACATACGCACACACAAACACACACATGCATATGCACGCACACACAAATGCATACGCGCACACATACACACACATTCGCATGCACACACACTTATACATATACTCACACACACATACATATTCACACACACACACACACACATACATACATATACTCACACACACACACATACATATACTCACGCACGCACACACATACATATACTCACGCACGCACACACACACATACATATACTCACGCACGCACACACATACATATACTCACGCACACGCACACACATACATATACTCACGCACACACACATACATATACTCACGCACGCACACACATACATATACTCACGCACGCACACACATACATATACTCACGCACGCACACACATACATATACTCACGCACACACACACACATACATATACTCACGCACACACACACATACATATACTCACGCACACACACACACATACATATACTCACGCACGCACACACATACATATACTCACGCACGCACACACATACATATACTCACGCACACACACACACATACATATACTCACGCACACACACACATACATATACTCACGCACGCACACACATACATATACTCACGCACGCACACACATACATATACTCACGCACACACATACATATACTCACGCACACACACATACATATACTCACGCACGCACACACATACATATACTCACGCACACACACACACATACATATACTCACGCACGCACACACATACATATACTCACGCACACACACACACATACATATACTCACGCACACACACACATACATATACTCACGCACGCACACACATACATATACTCACGCACGCACACACATACATATACTCACGCACACACACACACATACATATACTCACGCACGCACACACATACATATACTCACGCACACGCACACACATACATATACTCACGCACACACACACATACATATACTCACGCACGCACACACATACATATACTCACGCACACACACACACATACATATACTCACGCACGCACACACATACATATACTCACGCACGCACGCACACACATACATATACTCACGCACGCACGCACACACATACATATACTCACGCACGCACACACATACATATACTCACGCACGCACACACATACATATACTCACGCACACACACACACATACATATACTCACGCACACACACACATACATATACTCACGCACGCACACACATACATATACTCACGCACACACACACATACATATACTCACGCACACACACACACATACATATACTCACGCACGCACACACATACATATACTCACGCACGCACACACATACATATACTCACGCACACTCACACACACACACATACATATACTCACGCACGCACACACATACATATACTCACGCACGCACGCACACACATACATATACTCACGCACGCACACACACACATACATATACTCACGCACGCACACACATACATATACTCACGCACACACACACACATACATATACTCACGCACACACACACATACATATACTCACGCACACACACACACACATACATATACTCACGCACACACACACACACACACACATACATATACTCTCGCACACACATACATGCACACACACACACGCACACACACACACACACACACCCCCAGGTGAGGAATCAGTCCCCGGTGCGTCCTGGTTTCAGGGTGTCGAGGACGTCGTAACGATGTTTTTTTTTTTTAACGTGATTGACAGGTCGGTTGCAGCTCGAAGCTGGAACGCATTTTTATTTTTATTTTTTAAATTATTTTTTTTCTTTTAAATATTATTTCTAAATGAACCTTTTTGAAACTGAACTTTTCCTCGTCCGTTTTTTTTAAAGGAGGGCAAACTTAAAATTAATTATGTCGTATTTATTGCAGTTTGGGAAACAAAAATGTCGTCATTTTATTTTTTGTCGTGATGGAAGGTACATTGATTGTTTTTCATTTGTTTACTTTTGTTCCTCAGAAGAGAGCCGTTACATTCTGTGATGTTTTATAGTGTGTGTGTGTCTTTGTTTTTCTCTTTTACATAAATGTGAAACATTTAGTCACTGCTGAGGTTGAATCTGTGGTAACCTTTCCTCGTTGTATGTTAGTGTAAAATAAGTTCCCCTTGTACACTACATTGGATTCCTCGGCGAACGCTTTGGAATAAAAGTTTTTCATGTTTCCTACAAAAAAAAAAAAAGAAGTATTTTTGAATTATTGTTTCAAATTATTTGTATCTATTTGTTTTTATTTTTTCCAGCGTTTGCACAAAAACCACAAGGGGGGGGTGGGGGGGATGACACCTGCAGTGTTCACGTCCGCCCACTAGAGGGAGCTGTAGAACAACACACAGGTGTTCACACATCGTGTTACCCATCTTCATGCCAACGATATTAATGTCCTACTTTATAGTTCAGAAACTCTTTCTCCCCCCCCCCCCCCCCCTCCCTCCAGAAAGGTCAAAGGTCAGGGCTCAGCCAGCGACGTGTCCCAGGAGCCAGTAGGGGTTCAGCAGCGCAGGCAGAGCGGTTCCTCCAAAAGGTTCTCAAGATAGCAGACGTCCTTTCTCCAGAGAACCTGGAAGTGACGACGTCGTCAGTTTTAGCACAAAAGCAGAAATCCCCGAATATAAATAATTAAAAAAAAAAAAAACTTTTAAGCGTTTTATCACGAGGTTACATCTTCAAATGGCTTGTTTTAGTTTTTTATATATTTTATATTCCTCTCATGAAGGACCCTCTCATGTTTGACGATATGAAACGAGGCCAAAAAAAAATGCAAATATTTCATGGTTTTATTAATTATGGAGAAAGAAAGAAGAAAAAAAAAACAACGCATGAGGAACGGACGTCATAACATCTAAAACAGCGTGAACGTGTGACTTTATGTCTTTTCATGCGCCAGATGACGGGAAATTTATGGACTTTATGGAGAAAAAAAAAAAAAAGCATCTGCTGCGTCGATCGAGAAATCAATTCAGACGCGTCTGGAGTGGAAAAACAGACCCAGAAGGCTATTAAGGCCCCCCAGATATGAGGGGGTCCACATCCCCGTCGCCTACAAAAAGGTGTGTGTGTGTGTGTGTGTGTGTGTGTGTGTGTGTGGGATATTAAAGCGCCCTCCAGTTGTTGATGTCGACTGTGACGCTTCTTCCTCGTCATCGATGATGTCGTGTTAAATATGACGGCCGCTACAAAAAGAAACAATGTGTCCATATATTTATTTAATCTGTGACCGCTACACATTCATCAATCGTTTGTTGTTGTTGTTGTTGTTGTTGTTGTTTTTAAGTTCTCCAAGGTTCCTAATCACTCAATCGAATGGCAGAAAAGTCGTTTATTTAGTAGAAAAAAAAATCTCTGTATATTTTGGAACTGGTGAGACAGGAATCTGCAAATGGGATTCATCAATATACGACATTATTTATTATAATTTCTTTGCACTGATACAGATTTGGTTTAGTGAACTCTTTCACCCTCCACAGTCTTCTGTGGAGATTACCAAAATAAAATAAACCATTTAAATGTCACAATAAATTGCCTTGCCAGTGAATTCATAATAGAGCTCTGGCAGCTAATGGCATTCCCCCCCCCCCGCCCCCCCCCCCCCCCAGCCCTAACTAACACAAGTTCCTGCAGCCCCCCCCCCCCCCCCGCCAGCTTCTCTTGATTTCACATAAACAATATTTTCTTCCAACAAACTGTTTCTCTCTTTATCTTTCCTCAGATTTTTTTCACTGGAGCTTCCCGGTCGGATGCTCCAGTGTGATCACGATTTCCTCTCCTCCTCTCTCCCTCTCTCTCTCCCTCCCTCTCTCTCTCCCTCTCTCTCTCTCTCTCTCTCTCTCTCTCTCCTTGTTGTGTCCATGCAGCCTTTGGGCTCTTTTCTTGCCCAAGGGAGGAGAGAGAGAGAGAGAGAGAGAGAGAGAGAGAGAGAGAGAGAGAGAGAGAGAGAGAGAGAGAGAGAGAGAGAGAGAGAGGCTGCTGTCACTGGAGGTGGCGGCTCCTGCTACTGCTGTCACTGAATAGATGTGTGTGTGTGTGTGTGTGTGTGTGTGTGTGTGTGTGTGTGTGTGTGTGTGAGAGAGAGAGACTGGAGGGGGTAGGGGGGGTGGCGTGGGAGGAGTCTCAATGCTGTTATTTGTAAAAGCTTTTGATGGATGATTGCTCTGTGCGTGTGTGTGTGTGTGTGTGCGTGTGTGTGTGTGTGTGTGTGTGTGTGTGTGTGTGTGTGTGTGTGTGTCATAGAGGGAGTCCCCCCCTTTCTTTCTTTTTTTTCCTAGTGGCTCACTGTTCAGTGCACAATGACTCAATGAAAAGTGGAGGGGAGAGGCAAACACACTGTACGGCAGAGAGAGAGAGAGAGAGAGAGAGAGAGAGAGCGGTGAACACTCAGAGTAGAAGAAGAGAAGCCAATTGGAGGGAGCTCTAAAGCCGGAGACGAGAAGAAGAAGAAGAAGAAGAGGAGGAAGAAGAAGAAGAGGAGGAGGATATACTTGTCTTCTTTTCTGGGCATCAAGTTGAACTTCACCTGGCTGTGCTGCCGTCCCTCTTTCATTTACTCATTGGACTTTTGAGCATTATTGTCCACTTTTGGAGGAGTTGTCCTGGTGCTGCTGGTCCTGGTGGTGCTGCTGGTCCTGGTCCTGGTGCTGCTGGTCCTGGTGCTGCTGGTCCTGGTCCTGGTGCTGCTGGTCCTGGTGGTGCTGCTGGTCCTGGTGGTGCTGCTGGTCCTGGTCCTGGTGCTGCTGGTCCTGGTCCTGGTGGTGCTGGTCCCGGTGGTGCTGCTGGTCCTGGTCCTGGTGCTGCTGGTCCTGGTGGTGGTGGTGCTGCTGGTCCTGGTCCTGGTGCTGCTGATCCCGGTGGTGCTGCTGGTCCTGGTCCTGGTGCTGCTGGTCAGTCATCCCTTTTGGAGAAGGATGGAGAAGGAGGGGAGAGGATCTGTCGGCTGGTTTCTGCCGCAGGAGAGCAGGAAGCCTGCTGGGAGACGGATGGAGGACGGAGGAGGCTGGAGGACGGCGGCCCCGGGCGGCGCTCGTCCGTCCGGGCTGCGGAGCGTCCTGGCGTGGGGCGTCCTGGTGCTGCTGGCGGCGGGCCGGGGGGGCGTGGAGGCGTGCCCTGCTCCCTGCAGCTGCCTGGGGAACACGGTGGACTGCCACGGCCTGGGGATCCACTCCGTGCCCAGAAACATCCCCCGAGGGACCGAGAGGCTGTGAGTAGCCGTACACCAACCACGTGTGTGTGTGTGTGTGTGTTTATATTATTCTATACTTACGAGGACCGAACGACCACGGCTGAATTGATGAGGGGAATCCTTCAACGTGACGGCGGAGCAATTTAAGTCTGGGGGGGGGCGTTATGGTCAAGACCAGGTTTCAGTTTGTCACGGTCCTCACAAGTATCTTAAAACATGCACTTACCCGTGTGTGTGTGTGTGTGTGTGTTTGTGTTTGCATGCTCTATGTCTATGTCTTGTTGCAGTGCTTCTCTTCGTGCTCCTTGCAGCTCCCTTTACCGGTAGTCTGTTTAACTTCCTATCTCACACACACACACACACACACACACACACACACACACACACACTCTTTGACTCTCCACTTGACTCCCAGGATTCAGAGTGCCGGTCTGCGGCATCATTGCCTCCTTAACATCCATCTTTTCATCATTCAAACATGTCGTTCGGTGTGTGAATCCCTCATTGCCTATGATTGACAGGTCTCTACCACAAATATCCATTCGCCGGTTGCAGAAAACCAAGATGGCGACGGCCAATTCGCAAAAAAAAAAACCAACTAAATGACGATCACGTTTATCCTCTCAAAAATGTAATGCAGCTGCAATGCATTCTGGTCCTCTGCCGGTGTCTTACTTGGCGTCTCTGTAGTCAAGTGTCTCTCTGAGATTAACCCCTCGCTGTTTGGTTCTGATCGTGTGTGTGTGTGTGTGTGTGTGTGTGTGTGTGTGTGTGTGTGTGTGAATAATTGATGATTGTCAGGGTTGCCGGCAGAGATACATTATCCTTCCTCCTCTCTGGTTTACCGGAGCGTGGAGGATGTTTTCCCCTCCGAGGCTGATAGCTTTATGACCGTGGGGGGGGGGGGGGGGGGGGGGGGGGGGAGGACGACGTCATAGCAACATAGAGTTAAAGGGGATGAAAACTACTTCATGGTGTCACCCGGCGGTCATTCATGCCGTGGAAATGTAAAACGAAACCGTAACGTTTGACGTTTTAAGAGCGATGACACAACAGGTGTGTGGGGGGGGGGGGGGGGGGGGGGGGTCTGGCAATTTGTCTTTGCGTCCCTAAAAAACAACAAAAGATTTCGAGCCCATTTTGTGACATAAAGAACAAAACCCTGTTGGAACTAATGTAACTGAAGCTGCTCATCACAGACTGGTTGTCAGGAGATTGAGTCATCGCCTCGTTGGTTTGTGGCATTTTAAAAAGTTGAGTTTCTTAAATAAGGACTATTCGAGTGTTCGTAACCGGGAAGTTAATTTGACCTAAATCAGCTGTTTTTCAGGTGTTTCTTACTCAATGTAAGTCTTCGGGGAAAAAGTCCTTTTGGGGTCCTTTTGGGGTCCAATGGCGTCGTAAGACGGACCGGGAAGTTGTAATTCCACCGTTTGGCCACTATGTAAAACCTTTCTTCAAACATGGCGCTCTTCCTGGAGGCCTGGGTGGTCTGGCAATTCAGGTATCTTTGGATTTAGTTAGATTTTAATATATATATATATATATATATATATATATATATATATCCGTCCCTGGCAATTTATTTTCCTCCCAAAAGCACTGTAGCCGAGCGACGTTTGTCTTTAATCAGCGACCGGCGTCTGGACTGAAACGACGTCTCCGGTCCTCTGGGTGATGGACCAACGACCGGGTCACTCGGTGTGAACTCTGGATGGTCTCCTGCTCCCGGAGCGCCGGCAGTCCACCATCCTGGAGACCCGAGGCGGCCTCTGCCCCCGCATAGCTCATTAAATATCTATTTGTTAAAGGGCTTGTTCGTCCAATTAGCATGTAAAGTGATGTGTGTGTGTGTGTGACAGAGTGTGTGTACAGTATTCCTTGGGACACAGGCAGCAATAAGAGGGTAATTCATCAAGGTGACTGCGCCAGTCGAGCTAAACCCCCCCCCCCCCCCCCTCGTTGGATTGTCATGGCAACGCGGAGGAATGGATGCCCCTGTGGGCCCCGGTGAGCCTGGTTATTTGAGCCGGGGAAGAGGAAGTCTGTGAAGACGTGTCCGTGAGTCACTTTGTTCTTTAACTTGAGACTCGAGGAGGAACCGTTTGTATGTTTCCACTCATCAGGAGGAACTACTGTTGGCGCTTTGGGTCAGAAATTGATAATAATAATAATAATGAATCGGCCTTTGAAATGAGTATGTATAAAAAATCCCCAAAAAATCAGTTAGTTACCACTACAGCTCAGTCGATAGCTGCTCTTCACTCGTTGGGGGACTTGAGAAGGAGCTTCTAACCACAGATGTAAGGAGTGTGTGTCGTCCATTGGTTTGTGGACTGATGTCATGGAGCCTCGGGTTTGGAGATTTCACTGTCGCCATCTTGGTTTACGGCCGTCGCCATGTTGTATTTTTGCAAAAAGTTACCATATGTGGAATATGTGTCTTGAAAAACTTGAATTCTCTCTCCTGACCACCAGGGGGCGACTCCACTGGTTGTATAGAAGTCTATGCTTCATGTGTTAAAGCTGCATTCTCTCTACTGACCACCAGGGGGCGACTCCTCTGGTTGTATAGAAGTCTATGCTTCATGTGTTAAAGCTGCATTCTCTCTCCTGACCACCAGGGGGCGACTCCTCTGGTTGTATAGAAGTCTATGCTTCATGTGTTAAAGCTGCATTCTCTCTACTGACCACCAGGGGGCGACTCCTCTGGTTGTATAGAAGTCTATGCTTCATGTGTTAAAGCTGCATTCTCTCTCCTGACCACCAGAGGGCGACTCCTCTGGTTGTATAGAAGTCTATGCTTCATGTGTTAAAGCTGCATTCTCTCTCCTGACCACCAGGGGGCGACTCCTCTGGTTGTATAGAAGTCTATGCTTCATGTGTTAAAGCTGCATTCTCTCTACTGACCACCAGGGGGCGACTCCTCTGGTTGTATAGAAGTCCATGCTTCATGTGTTAAAGCTGCATTCTCTCTCCTGACCACCAGGGGGCGACTCCTCTGGTTGTATAGAAGTCTATGCTTCATGTGTTAAAGCTGCATTCTCTCTCCTGACCACCAGGGGGCGACTCCTCTGGTTGTATAGAAGTCCATGCTTCATGTGTTAAAGCTGCATTCTCTCTCCTGACCACCAGGGGGCGACTCCTCTGGTTGTATAGAAGTCTTTGCTTCATGTGTTAAAGCTGCATTCTCTCTACTGACCACCAGAGGGCGACTCCTCTGGTTGTATAGAAGTCTATGCTTCATGTGTTAAAGCTGCATTCTCTCTCCTGACCACCAGGGGGCGACTCCTCTGGTTGTATAGAAGTCTATGCTTCATGTGTTAAAGCTGCATTCTCTCTACTGACCACCAGGGGGCGACTCCTCTGGTTGTATAGAAGTCCATGCTTCATGTGTTAAAGCTGCATTCTCTCTCCTGACCACCAGGGGGCGACACCTCTGGTTGTATAGAAGTCTATGCTTCATGTGTTAAAGCTGCATTCTCTCTCCTGACCACCAGGGGGCGACTCATCTGGTTGTATAGAAGTCTATGCTTCATGTGTTAAAGCTGCATTCTCTCTCCTGACCACCAGGGGGCGACTCCTCTGGTTGTATAGAAGTCTATGCTTCATGTGTTAAAGCTGCATTCTCTCTCCTGACCACCAGGGGGCGACTCCTCTGGTTGTATAGAAGTCTATGCTTCATGTGTTAAAGCTGCATTCTCTCTACTGACCACCAGAGGGCGACTCCTCTGGTTGTATAGAAGTCTATGCTTCATGTGTTAAAGCTGCATTCTCTCTCCTGACCACCAGGGGGCGACTCCTCTGGTTGTATAGAAGTCTATGCTTCATGTGTTAAAGCTGCATTCTCTCTACTGACCACCAGGGGGCGACTCCTCTGGTTGTATAGAAGTCCATGCTTCATGTGTTAAAGCTGCATTCTCTCTCCTGACCACCAGGGGGCGACTCCTCTGGTTGTATAGAAGTCTATGCTTCATGTGTTAAAGCTGCATTCTCTCTACTGACCACCAGGGGGCGACTCCTCTGGTTGTATAGAAGTCCATGCTTCATGTGTTAAAGCTGCATTCTCTCTCCTGACCACCAGGGGGCGACTCCTCTGGTTGTATAGAAGTCTATGCTTCATGTGTTAAAGCTGCATTCTCTCTACTGACCACCAGGGGGCGACTCCTCTGGTTGTATAGAAGTCCATGCTTCATGTGTTAAAGCTGTCTATGAGAAGTCTATGAGAAAGAAATGGAAAAGTATATAACCTGGACATGGTCTCTGGAAAGACGTGCTCGGTTTTTAAATGTAAGTACTGTGAGCAACAAAAACAAAATGTGTGGAAAAAACAGAGTTGTTCATTATCACTTCCCAATCTTTATCTCTCTCTTTCTCTCTCTCTCTCGCTCACACACACACACACACGCACACACACACACACACACACACCTTGTTTCATGCCTGCCACCTCAGCGTCTCTCTCTCTCTTTCTCTGTCCATCTCTTCATAATCATCTAACCATTTCCCCCACAGCCCCTCAGTGGGAAAGATGCTGCTAATGAAGTGTCATTAGGTGTGTGTGTGTGTGTGTGTGTGTGTGTGTGTGTGTGGTCGCCAATATTAGTCGCATCCACTCTGCTGCATCTGGGGAGGAAGATGTGATGAGGGGAGTGAACAGGAGGATGCCGATAGAAACTAAGATGGCTTTAGCATCTCCCCGGTCTCATTCAACTCCACGGTCCTGAAACCGAAGCAAGGCCTCCGTTTGAGGACCGCGAGGTGCTCCTTTTCTCCAAATCTCCACTTTTTAAAAAAATGTATGTTTTGGGTTAGAAAAATAATCGATGCATCATCTGAGTAGAGAAGACCTGGAATGGACTCCGTTGACTATTTTCTGTATATTCGATATTTGATATTCGATACTCGGCTCTCCTTCCGGATGAGTGCCTCTACTCACTGTATGTCTGATATCTTTATACCCCCCCCCCACCCCCCACCCCCCCCACATGACAGACCCAACAGCAGAGCTGAGCGGATCAACTGCCTCACTGCCCACTGAGGCTGTGATTGTGTGTGTGTGTGTGTGTGTGTGTGTGTGTGCGACGCGTTCTGCTTTAATGAGCTATTGTTCAGCCGAGTCGCCACTCGAGGGGAGTCTGTCGCTCGGCCGACCCCTGACCCCGCCACACTGCAACAAAACTGCATCGACCACTCCTCCTCGGGGGGCCGTGGTGCTCGCGTTCATCTCGTTCCTCGTGTCTCTTTTTGTGTGTGCGTGCGTGTGTGTTTGTGTGTGTGTGTGTGTGTGTGTGTGTGCATCCCTCTCCCTCCCTCATGCTTGTTTTTGCCTGTGCGGTCGAAGTGTCGGGCTGATTTCACACACGTCCAGGGAGGGATTCTGGACCCCCCGCCGCGACCCGTCTCCATCCATCCTTCGCCTCCCTCCGTCCCAGCCAATCCCCTGCTTCTGCCCTCCCTCCCCTCCTCCCCCCCCCCCCCCCCCCTCCCCTCCCTCCTCCATCCTCACACTGTAAGACCTCCAAAACATATTCCACTCCCGAAATGCCGCCCGGCCTCGACTCCGGTGCCGCAGTCTTCAGCACCAGCTGGTGTGACGGGACCCAATACCAGCCTCCAGTCTCCACATCCCCCCCGATCACGTGATGGTGGACGTCGGGGTCGCTGTTTTCACTTTGGCTTCAGAGCACCTGTGCAAGAAAGCAGAAGAAGGAAACCTTTCCCGACAGAAAGGGAAGCGGTCGCTACCTGCGCTCGTCAAGCCATCGACGGCCACGTGAAAGTTGTTTGTAGCGCCGCTATCGGGGTAGAACCGCTCATAGCCTCCGTCCATCTTCAGCTAAACGTCACATCACGTTTTTTTTAGTGTGGGTGGTTTCTTGTTTCAGGGTTGACTAGAGAACAGATGTGAACTCGGCTTTTGACTCATCGTTTAAAACCCCTTGGAGAACAAATGGAGAAAGAACTCCTGAAAGCTGAATCTGAATCGTCCTTTTTTGAAGCGAGAGCAAGGCTCGTTTCCTGTTATGAACTCTCTTTTCTCTTCTTCTCTGCCAGGGTTTTTGTCTTCTTCGCATTTCCATGAGTAAAGTATAGAACACACACACACACACACATGCACACGCACACACACACACACACACCCACACACACACAAACCACAACTCTCTCGCTATCTCTTTTAAACGAGACAGGACAAGGTCACGCTCTGCTCCACCCTTTACAGTAGTACAGGAACATGACACCACACACACACACAGGTACACACACACACACACACACACACACACAGGTACACACGCACACAGGTACGCACACAGGGTTCAGTTTACCTCTCCTCCCACAAAGCCTCGTGGGAAAAGTGACATCATCCCCTCTCTTTCTCCGCAGCCGTCAATCAAAGTAGACAATGAGCTGGGAGGGTTGAACACCCCCCCCCCACACACACACACAAACACACACACAAACACACACACACACAAACACACACACACACACAGCTCCCGCGTTGAAAGCGACGCCTGCCTAATTACAATATCACGTACCGAATGGCTAGAGACGGTCTGAAGCCGCCTCCCACCTGAGGTCACACTGGTGGGAGCGTCGTCTTCTTCGTCTTCTTCTTCTTGTGCGGTGTGCTGTGCATTGATGGAGTACTTCAAGATAGGATACTTCAAGATTGGATACTTCAAGATAGGATACTTCAAGATAGGATACTTCAAGATAGGATACTTCAAGATAGGATACTTCAAGATTGGATACTTCAAGATTGGATACTTCAAGATAGGATACTTCAAGATAGGATACTTCTCTTCTATACAACAGGAGGAGTCGCCCCCTGGTGGTCCGTAGAGAGAATGCAGCTTTAACACATGAAGCATAGACTTCTATACAACCAGAGGAGTCGCCCCCTGGTGGTCAGTAGAGAGAATGCAGCTTTAACACATGAAGCATAGACTTCTATACAACCAGAGGAGTCGCCCCCTGGTGGTCCGTAGAGAGAATGCAGCTTTAACACATGAAGCATAGACTTCTATACAACCAGAGGAGTCGCCCCCTGGTGGTCAGGAGAGAGAATGCAGCTTTAACACATGAAGCATAGACTTCTATACAACCAGAGGAGTCGCCCCCTGGTGGTCAGGAGAGAGGATGCACGTTTGGCTTTACTCGGCAGAACCGGAGGTTGCCGTCTGGACTAATCAGTGCTATCCACAATTTTTTACGAATGGAAAACGAGACTTGACCGTTTCATGCACTGGAAATCTCTCAATGTCCGTTTGACCACGTGTCTCGTGCGTCACTGATTGTATTTGAATGCACCGGTATCGACCCCTCGTCCCGGCTCCACTTCCTGCTCTCTAACCTGCCGTTGTCCCGTCTGTTCTTCTCTTTTCTTCAGCGACCTGAACGGAAACAACCTGACGGCCGTCACCAAGGCGGACTTCTCCGGTCTCAAACACCTCCGAGTCCTGTGAGTCACGTTTACTCGCTGATCATCCTGAACGGCTTTAAATCAGTGCGACGTTTGTTGAATTCAGTATTTGCCAGTTGTTGTTTTTT